>NW_024572045.1:0-210124 GCF_018153835.1 Drosophila eugracilis | reverse complement strand
GACAATAGGTGGCGCATTGTGAATTTCCACTAGCAAAATAATATTTTAAAATTTTGTAAAACAGTAACGGGTATCTTATAGTCGCGGCACTCGACTATAGCGTTTCCTCTTGTTTTGTATGTCAAATGTTGGAAAAACATGTGTTTGTTTAATATGCTGTAATAAACTTGCGCTGTCCCGGGACCTCAAGAATCTTCATGGTAAATCTCAACTTTGTATCTGTTATAGTTCCTGAGATCTCAGCGTTCATACGAACGGACGGACTGACGGACATACGGACATGGCTTAATCGACTTCGCTATTGTCTTGATCAAGAATATATATACTTTATAGGGTCGCAAACGCTTCCTTCTATCTGTTACATACTTTTCAACGAAAAACTCTACGAGTAACGGGTATAAAAAACATAATACAAACCACACTGATAAGAACCCAATTTAAATTTTAAAATTATATTCTCTATTTTCTCTCGATTTCTCTATTTTAAGTATTTTTTACTTTGGACGATTTTAAAACTGCGCTCAAATCCCAATATTGCCACTGCTTGTAAAGATAAACAGCTACAGCTGTTTTTATCAACCGATTTCTTCGCAGTGGCGCCATCTATTAAAATTTCTGTTATGCAACACTTAAAATTGATCTAATGTGAATGCAATTCAGTTAAAATTATTTTATTTTTTTCACTATCAAAAAATGGTTTTTGGCCAGAAAAGTGGAAAAATTTCTTATAGTGCAGTGCCTTCCGCTGATCGGTTAGTGGCCGCTCATACCAACAAGAAGTACAGCGTCAGCATTTACCAGCTCTGTCGCCACTTTCGGCGCTGACACCAAAACACTGGCACACATGTATACTTCATATAAACACGTGTTCTTAGACTTAGAATTAAGACCATTGTATTTAGCTGAATGAGGTATTTTATGCAGCGAGTGTATACATACGCCCAAGCTGATTTATAAACTTTACTCTTGATTTTAATCCCAAACTGAACGGAAGCATTTATTATTTATAAGAAAATTATAAACCAGATTATCAAACTCCCGATTCATAACTCCCGCCGCTGACCAAGATCACGTCCATCTGGTTCGCATGGCCATCGTTTTTACCTGACTCAGAAAGCAATTGGCCTGTAAACTCACAGTTTTGGAGCTACACAAGTCGGCGTTAACTCTGATCGCTACAACAGAGCTTAATGGTTGGCTTCAGAACATAGAGTCCTTTTCGTTGCACCTGAAGCTTCTGAGAGTTTTCGTGTGGGTTTTCCGATTTATTCGAAAGTGTAAGAAAGTTTCAACGCCTTTCGAAAAAAGTATTACGCCAGGGGAACTGAATTTTGTGTTCGAAAAGATTGTAGAAGTTATCCAATCTCTCATATCATTCAGTGACGATATAGGCAAAACTCGGAAACAGAGAGCGGTATAATCAGAAGTTGAACTATTTTGTGTAGGAAAATAGCTTAGATTGGTGCTCCTCGACGTTGCTTCGAGTTGGTGGTCGGTTGTTGAATGCTCCTATCCCGTACGAAGTCAAATTTCCGTTGTTGCTATCTTTAAATCTTACGTGTCATACCTGCACGTTACGAATTGTCACGCTGGTCCTCGAGCTCTTGTAAGTCTTCTGCTCGAAAAAGTATAATTAGTCAATGCTCAAGAAGTACGAGGTGTGTTCAAAAAGTAAGGTGACTCTTCAAATTTCGCGAATTTCAAATTTTTCGATTATCGAAACCTTTTAGAAGTTATACGAGGTGTGTTCAAAAAGTAAGGTGACTTTTCAAATTTCAAATTTTTCAAATTTTTCGATTATCTTCAGTTTTGGGAACAAGAAAAAGTCACATGGGGCCAAATCCGGTGAATATGGTGGCTGAGGCATTATTGTGGTGTTGTTTTTGGCCAAAAAATCCAAATCCTTTGATCCATATTTTTCGATAGCAAAAAATCGCCGAGCTCGCAAAAATAACTTGTAACTTTACGCCTCTCACAACCAAACAAAAGAGGATGTTCCATTGAAACTTGGTACAGATGTTAGGGAAGAGTGTACCAATATAACAAAACAAAAAAATCGATAATCGAAAAATTTGAAATTCGCGAAATTTGAAGAGTCACCTTACTTTTTGAACACACCTCGTATGTTGCCTAACTGTTCGTTCGTGCATGCGCTGCTTTCGATGCAAACCGCAACTCTTGACGCAAATAATGGGGAACTTGCCTTCAGACAGATTTCGAGCTCGACAACGCGACCAACTTCGTCGGCGGAGACCGCCACCTGAAAGAGTACCGGGCCGGACTGGAGGACCAGGAGGACGGTCTGTAGGCATTCGCAGCCCGCTGTTGGCTCCACCAACGTCGTCGCTCCCTGACCTGATCAGCCCAACCTGCTTGTGGCGATGGCGCATTGCTTGTGTCACAAGCACAGGTTTTGGCTGCCGGAGCACGTCTCGAGCCTGCAAACGCTTACAAAGTGGAACCAGGAGGTCCCAAACGTCAACGTGGGAGGGATCGTCGGACAACATGCCGCCCCAGCAGTGGAGGATCGCGCGCGTGGTGACGTGCACGTTGGCGCTGCTGGGAAGGTCTGAGTGACTGACGAAGACAGCGGAGGGAACGTAGCGGCCGCCGCTCTCTCTATTTCGTTTTGTGTTCATCTCTTTCCATAGCATAAGATAATTAAAATCAAATAAAATAGTTAGTATTCGCTAATTCGAAAATAACAATTAAAACCCAGCATTTCACAAGTTTTCGTTCGTTTAATATAAACTCATATTAAATATTTACCCTATAATTAATATTGATGAACAACAGCCCATTGTTCCAAATAATTTAAAAGAACGATTTTCAGCAGCTATTCAAAAGGTTATACAGAGATTAGCTCAAGCCCGTATTAATTTAGTTCAACAATTTCGAAAACAAATCACGGATAACATGGCATCACAAGAATTAAGGGCAGCCGTCAGGCAAATAAACCCGAACAATTGCCGATTATCGCAACAGTAACCAAATCGAGGAATTGATTCCACAAATGCTCCAAATCCGGAAATTATTCCGGAAAATAGGGCTAATCTACAAAGCTTAGATAGAGTAGACGTAGTAAAAATACAGTTGAGAATACAGTTCTCGAACACACTGAAGGAACGGAAAAACATTATGATATTTATTTATGATGATTATTTATGATATACACTCCATTCGTAATAAAATAACGGGAACTACAGATACTGTCTTATAATCCTACAATATTCCATTAAATATAAATAACATTTTGAAATGTCTTACCATTTATTATGCAGACAAGAGAGACTTAGGAACCCTAGAATATCTGCAGACAACAATTAGTCAGGGCATCCATCAGTCTGTAGAAGAGTCCCACCAAGCGGTTTACAAACATCTATCGCTAGTCTATATACATATATAAAAATGAATGTAACCATGTATGTCCGCTATAGAATCGTAAACGGCTCGATTATACTTTTTGTACTTTGTACTTTTTTTGTCTTTAAAGGCGAAACGAGAAAAAATTCGTAAAAATAGAAAATTTGGAAAATTCATTGAAAATTTCTAAAATTAATATGTAAGCCATATGGCAGCACTATTAGATTAAAGTTGGCAGCTCTTATCAGCTTTCCCATTAGGTGATGGCGGCACTGCATTTTTATAGATGGCAGCTTTAGCTCTTAACATCTAAGGGAGTATGTAGCAACACCCTAAAAAATAAGCTGGCAGCCCTTCTTTAAACAGTTAATATTGAAATTTTGTTTATTCTTTTGAAGTTTTTTTTTTTTAAATCGTAATAAAATCGTATGCATGGAAATAGAAAGAGAAGCAGAACAATTAATGAAAAAAAAGGTTAGGGTCATTAAATCCATTCGATGCTATTTTGAGAAACGATAGTCTAAAAGAATTTGTAGCAACAATCGATACTAAAAACAAAACTATGCTTTTAAAATTCAGTATAGTTTTAGCAATAAAAGAAAGGATTTAACAAAGGAAAATGAGCAAGAGGAACTAAAATGAAACAAAAACAAGAGGAAACGCTATATAGTGCCGCGACTATAAGATAGCCGTTAATGTTTTACAAAATTTTAAAATATTCATTTTGCTAGTGGAAATTCCCCAAGCGTCACCTATTGTCGGAGGAAGCATGTTGAGTAAATGATAGTGACGTCACAAACCATGTGAGGCCTTTTAACCTCAATTTCTTTATAAATGACGAAATAATGTTCCGATTTGAAAAATCTTTGCTAAATTGATAGATATTAACAGAAACAAGTCATACAAGGTCAAACGAAGGCATTCAAAATAATATTATAGACTCCACAGTTTTCAGCGGTTTGTGGGCGTTAGAGTAGGCGTGGCAGGATGCAACTGGAAAGTTGCAGTGGCATCTCTAAAATACATATTCCTAAGCCTAACTTTCTGGCTCTTTTAGTTCACGAGATTTGTTTCATTTTTGGTTTTTCGGGTTTTTTTAGGGTGGGCGTTGCTTGATCGGAAAAAAACAATTCGCATTTGGGGCATCATAAAAACCTACATGCTTAATCCGAACTTTCTATCACTTATAGTTACCGAGATATCAGGTTTTCTTGAAAATGCGAAATCCGTCTTTTGAGCTTGTATGGGTGGGTGTGGTCACATAATAAATCCACTAATAGATGTAAATCCACTAATAGATAATCCATAGTTAATACGTACTGAATTTCAACTTTCTAGCTCTAATAGTTCCCGAGATTTCAGCGAATTTAGTTTTTAGCGGTTTGTGGGCGTTAGAGAGTGCGTGGCAGGATGCTGAAATAAACTTGCGCGATCCCGGAACCTCAAAAATCTTCGTGCTTAATCTCAACTTGTTATCTGCTATAGTTCATCGTTTATACGGACGGACGGACGGGCGGACGGCTGGACGGACGGACAGACGGACATGGCTCAATCGACTTCGCTATTGAGCCTGATCAAGAATATATATACTTTATATGGTCGGAAACGCTTCCTTCTGTCTGTTACATACTTTTCAACGAATCTAGTATACCCTTTTACTCTACGAGTAACGGGTATAAATAGCAAACTTAGTTAAACAGTGCAAAGTATGCTAGGAAGGTAAATAAACAGACATCAACCTAACCCAGAAAATACAGAAACCCAAATTCCTTAAAATCCAGGACACATTATTCATATTGACATTTCTTCCAAAGGATGAAAATTAGTTCTTACCGCGTAAGACAAGTTTTGAATACAAATTTAATTTAAAAAAAAAATTTTATAGAGGATATTAAGAAACAGTTAAACGATATCTTATTTTACTACGGAGTACCATAATACGTAGTAATGGATAACGAAAAGTTATTTAACTCATTTATTTTATGTTGAAGGATCAATTAAATATAACAATTTTAGAGCGCCACCCTGTAAGAGTTCAATTAACGATAAAATCGAAAGGATTAATTCAAAATAATGCGATGCCTTGGGACAAAACAAATCTACAATACATTACCAGCTAAACAGAGCCATTATAATATAATTTTTTGCGTCATAAACGTTACTACTAATACAAAACAAAGCCAAAAAACGAAAGCAAAGGCAATAATCTAGAAAACTACAACTGAAACAGAAAAGACATGTATTTATATATATGCTCCGGAGAAAGTATCCAGTAAAATCATAAAAGTGCAGTGACTGCTTCAATAAATCTACAATAACTCGAAAAGACGCTCTCTGCGATGAAATCGCTAATTTTTATATTGATTAAAGATTTAATTAATATAAACGTAAAACCTTAGACTCTTACTAAACCAACCTCGATTATAAAAAGTCTAAACGATGTTCGCACAGAACGTCCACGTGAGGAAGACGAGAGACTGCTCCCAGTACAAAGAAACAACGCGTACTTCTCTTTTAAAGTAACCGAAAATAATGCAAGCTCTGATCAAGCGCGGTTAATTACCCACAACGAAGTGCAAAACACGACCCTACTGTTGGTCGATAGCCAAAAAGCATGATCTTGCTCACTATGCTTACTTACGGCTACCCCTACTCCGACGGCGTGGAGTCAACAATAAAAAATCCCCCACTAGCAGTTTCGAACCGTGGCGAACCAACAACATGCAACTGGAAGACTTCTGCATCCGCACGAAATTTGTCAGCAACAACTACAGCTACGGCAAAAAACAAAAAAACCAACCACAGCTACGGCTATTATTTCGGAATCGATTGCCGCTCCAAACTCTGAAACTCTAACAAAATTAACTTCGATTGCACACAACGTCAACGTGAGCAAGACGAGAGACGGCTCTCAGTACAAAGGAACAACGCATACTTCTCTTTTAAAGCAACCGAAAGTAATGCAAACTCTAATCAAGCACCACAATTACCTACACCTTTACCGATTTCTTAAACGTAGAGAGCGAGAGAGGGCGTTATTGCTCCCCCCGCTACCATCGATCTCTCTACAGCCAAAGAGCGCAGTAACTAGCATCGCGATTTCTTTGACAATGTCAACCATAACAACAACAACAACCGCAACTGTAACGTCAGCGCGATTAACGACGTCATCAGCTAGCAGCGCAAACATTAATACTTCTGCCGCTGCGCTGCCCGAAAAAGAGAACAAGTGCTCTAAGATCAGGACTGGCTACCCCTGCCTCAAAAAGTTAATTTCTGCAATCATCGTACTAAGAACCGAACACGGCTCAGCAGCATTAATCGCCGGAGCAGCCAAAAAGCTAGTTTGAAGGTATGATATGTAGCCTACAACAAAGCCTTACGGAATTTGTGTCGTTTCTGCGCACAACAAGATCTGAGCGTAGCCAAAATCTATTGATTCAAATGCTGGTTTCACAACTATCCAATTAATGACTTTCCTACGGATATCTAAGTGGATCGGTAACGGTATTTCGCAGCATAAATTCGAGTTAGCTCAATTCCTAGTTGACAATGAATCGATACAATTTTCAACTACGAGGATATTCATGGTGGGACTGGAAGACCACTTCATTGAGGCAGAAGACTACAATGCCAAGCACGCACACTGGGGATCTCGTCTCGTTACCCCAAAAGGAAGCAGCTCTATAATGCAATTATCAAGTCCAAGAACAAGCTCGCCTATCTTTCTTCTGGCACATCAACATACTGGCCGGCAGACCCAAAGAAACTACCCGACTGCATAGACTTTGCGCTTACCAAAAACATTTCAAAAATCTGATAAGCGCTGAATGCCTTTCGGATCTTTCATCTGATCACTCGCCTGTCCGGTATATTCTACTCCGACATCCAGGAACATTGGATCAATCAGTAAAATTGACCTCACTGAAAACCAATTGGGTTAAGTACAGAAAGTATATTAGCTCACATAATGAGCTAAGTCCTCGTCTCAACGATGAAGCCAACGTAAACAGCTTTGTTAATTCACTGGAGTCTGTATTCGTCTGACGCAGACAGAGCCAGCTGTTTGTCAACCATCTTAAAAATATCTTCCAACCAAATTGTGCCACTAGTGCGTTTACTTTGCCATACATAGAACTTTGTCATATGAGCCTCAGCTTCAACATGAGCCAAGTGAGTTTCGCCCAAACGAAATTGTTAGGATCATCAAAACTCAACTGAATCCGAAAAAATAACCGTACTGCGACGTCATAACTCCCAAAAGGATCATTGACCTCCCATATTGCGCCGTTTGACCTCTCACCCGGATAACATCAGAAATTCGGAACGCGTTCAAAAACGAGAGTACGGTACTGCCATATATTTAGATGTCTCTCAAGCATTTGATAGAGTATGGCTACAAGATGTAATGTACAAGATGTAGACAATGCTCCTATATAGCACCCACAAGCTTTTAGATTCTTACCTTTTTTTTTTCGCGACTCCCGTTGCTTAACGTGCAACCCACCTCCCGCCCAACCGACCGAGGGGCGCTGCCGTCTATCGTACGGCTCGGAACACGGGGAGTGGAATATTAAATAAATTAATTAATTAAATATGAGCTAAGTGGTTTAGTAAGACGATTTTTATGTTAGTAGGAGAAGTATTGGATATAATGTTGTAGAGGGTATTGCAACTCGAACATAATACCCTAAATGGTTCATGAAGGGCAAAGTTCGAGCTACAATGTCTCAAGGATAAGGGAATATAGTTTCTAGTGGGTCTAGCGGGCACATTGATGTTTAAGCGACCTATTAGGGCTTGACTATCAATGTCCCCACTAATAAGATGGTTAATAAAAACAACGCCAAGCATTGTCCTACGGTTAGCAAGGGTAGGTAAGTTTATTATTAATAGTCTGCTTTTATAGGAGGTATGATGTAAGTTTGCATCCCAATTTTGGCCACGAAGAGCAAATAAGAGAAAGCTTTTTTGAATTGATTCTATACGGTCTTGGTGGACTTGGTGAATAATGTGAAAAATAGCGGACCTAAATGGCTTCCCTGAGGGACACCGGATGAAGCATAAATCGGACCAGACAAGACATCTTTAAATAAAACACGTTGCGTTCTACCAGTCAGATAACTTTCAACCCACTTAAGAAGATCGCATGGGAATCCGATTAAGTCAAGTTTATGAACTAAAAGTGAGTGATTTACAGAGTCAAATGCTTTACTAAAGTCAGTGTAGATGACATCTGTCTGAAGACTTTTTCGGAACCCAGTAATGACATAAGAGGTAAATTCAAGCAAGTTTGTAGCTGTAGACCGTCGAGCCATAAAACCATGTTGATATGGAGATATTATTAATCTACACTGGTGTTGCAAATGGGGCACAATAATTTTCTCAAAGAGTTTAGGAATTGCTGATAATTTAGAGATACCTCTATAATTACCAGCATCCGAAGTTTTCCCTTTCTTGTGTAAAGGAATGATGAAAGATTCCTTCCAAATAGGGGGAAACGTAGTCGTTTCAAGCGAGAGGTTAAACAGTTTGAGAAGAGGATTGCAAATGGAAGACGCGCAGTACCTAAGCACACAGCCGGGAACGCCGTCGGGGCCCGGAGAGTAGGTCGGCTTAATACTCTGAAGATCCTTAAGAATACCACTCTTAGATAGAAAAGGTCGCGTGACGAGGTTCGATTGTGGAACACCGTAGATATAAGGCTGCCTAGCGGTTGTCGAAGGTGAATATGTGGTTTGAAAAAACTTGGCGAACATATCGGCTATTGCATGATCAGTTCTCGCCGTTGAGTTTTCAACGTTAGTGCGGAAGGAAACGTTTTAGGTCTACGCTTAGTCCTAACGAAATTATAAAACTGTTTCGGATCCTGTGTAAATGGGTCCTACAACGAGCTAAATAATTTTTATAACACTGAGCGTTAAGCACGGTAAGATTTGACCGAGCAATTAAGTATTGAGAGTAACTAAGCGGAGTTCTAGTTTTTAAGTATTTCTTCTAAAGCCTGAACTTTATATTTTTTAAGGTGTTTAAGCCCTTGGTATACCAAGGAGGGTTATCCGTTCTGGACGGGTACCTCATCGGAACACATATATCAAAAATTAGGTTTAATGCATGGTAGAATATGTTTAAAGCTGAAGTCATATCATTGCATGCGTAGAGATCGGACCAGTCAAAATCAGAGATAAGAATATTAAGTTTAAGAAAGTCTGACATGCTAAAACATCGAACCTTTTTGACAGCCCTAGTAGGTTCAGTCGTTTGGAGTGGTCCAACATCGATCGCCAGCTCCAGAGTGGGATGATAAAGATCTTCAGGGCGTGTATGTGGTGGAACCCTAGATATATATACGGAGTCCGAATCTGAGATAAAGCATAGATCGAGTAACCGACCTAAAGTGTTTTTAACATGGTTAATTTGTTCCAGGGTCATGTCTAACATACCTGTAATAAAATCATTATGTGAGGAAGGTGTTAAAGCTAAACTATTTTCATTTTTTGACCAGTTAATTTGTGGTATGTTAAAATCACCCAGAACCACTAACTGATCTACATCTGATAATAAAGTAAAAACGGACTGTATGGCCGCTAGGTGCAACTCATACGTGGATGGGTCGGACTTGGGAGGGATGTAAGAACATGTAATAAATAAAAACCTACCATGAAGCGCAAGTTTAACACAAATGAATTCGATATCGCCGAATTGAAGGTTAATCTTCTCGGATACAAGTTTAGAGTCGACAGAAATTAACACTCCACCCCCAGATCCGAGTGATCGATCAAGCCTGTATATTACATACCTACTCGGAAAAATTTCAGAGCTATGAATTTCCGAAACCAGCCATGTTTCGGTAAAAACAATTATTTGGGATGCAAAAGAAAAGCTCTCAGAAAACAAAGTCAGAAGCTTAGTACGCAACCCCCTTGTGTTCTGATAGGAAAGAATGAGAGACGATGTTAGTTTTTTGCGAGGGTTTGCTCAATGGCTTTTGTTTGAGGGAGTTTTACCGCCGCGGGTCGATTAATTTTCTTTTTTTTATGTCCCGGTCGATGTTCTTGGACGAAAATGTGTTCCGGCCAGAACTTGGTTGAGCACATTTTGTCAAATTCCACCGAAGGGACGCGAATCTTAAATGATGATACAATTCTGTTATAATGATATTTAAATTTATTTATGTTATCCACCTTAATGTCGGCTTTCGTTCTGGCTTGTATGTATGCCAATACGCCTGACTCAGACGTATCCTCGGAAAGCCGGGAAACATATATATGTTTCTCAGGTGGGATTACCTTTAGGGGCTTTGGTGTAGCAGGTTCTGATCCTGCACCGCCAGTGCACGCCGGTAGTCCGTGCACGAAATTCCCCTGCATTGTATCGGGTGGGTTGATGTTAATGGAGATGGGCTCTGTAGGAGCCAGGAGCCTTGAACCAGAGCCAGGAGCCTTACGACAGACAATTTGTTGTGAGGTGCAACACTGCTATATCTGATGATTACACTGTTGGAGCTGGAGTTCCTCAAGGTATCGTGCTAGGGCTAACACTATATGTCCTCTACACAGCATACATCCCGACAACCACACGACTAACAACATCTACGTTTGCCGATGACGCAGCTATTTTTAGCCACTCAAAATGCCTGATTCAAGCAACTGCGCAGCTAGCTCTTGATCCTACCCGCCGTTTACGTTAAACAACACTCTACATCTCACCAGAAGACTCTCATGGCGCCGGCACATTGAAGCCAAAAGAACACACCTTAAGCTTATTGGCTTACCAACGCTTTATCTCCTCTTAGCCTTGAATAAAAAGTCCTGCTGTACAACTCGGTACTAAAATAATATGGATATAATAATATAATATGGATGTACGGCTCCAAGTTATGGGGGAACGCCAGCAATAGCAATATTGACATTGTCCAGCGAGTTCAGTCAAATATCTTGAGAACAATCTCCGAGGCACCGTGGTACGTTCGCAACGAAAACATACACCTCCACTTAAACATTTTACCAGTCAAAGAAGTGATCGCAAAACAAAAGGAAGAGTACATAACCAAGCTATCGTGTTACCCTAACCACCTGGCGAGAGGTTCACAAGACTTAACAATGACTTTGTATCGAGCGCATGTAACGCATATACACTGTACTAACAAAGTATCAAATTGTATCAGTCATGAACAATGAACATAAGTGGTCAGCACTCCTAAGTGCAAACGGAAATACGACCACCCAAGGAATGTTTATAGTCACTGAATACACGTTAAAAGTCTTGTAGTATATTGTAGTATGCACATATTATCGTATCGAATACACACTGTACCAATGCCAACATTGTGCTACTGTGTTTTGCGTAAACACAAATTGGCCGACAGAAATACGATCGGTCCAAAGTGCAGATGTCACCACTTTCTCATAGCTTGACAACGCATATATATAACATGTGCATATGGATCTCTCGCGCTCTCGCCTTATGTATGAGCATAAAATATTCTCTGCTCTGCTGGCAGTGCAGCGCGAGCTCTTTTTTTTTTTTTGCTTTTATTTATTGGAACTTCTCTTAATTTTGAGAGTAACAATAAGTTGACGAATCTTAACATTAAAATTTAACTAACAGTATACTAAGACTGCATTTTGGATGCGCGTCCCTCAGGTCGGTGGCTGGGTGGGTAGGTCGTTGCGACGAAGGCGTGATTGGTTGCCCAACCTTGACCTCTCGCCAGGTGGTTAGGGTGCACCGATAGCTTGGTGAAGTACTTTACCTTTCTTTCTGCGATCACTTCTTTGATTGGTAGAATGTTTAAGTGGAGGTGTGTGTTTTCGTTGCGAACGTACCACGGTGCCCCGGTTATTGTTCTCAGTATCTTCAACTGAACTCTCTGAACAATGTCAATGTTGCTTTTGCTGGCGTTCCCCCATGACTGGGAGCCGTACATCCATATAGGTTTTAGTACCGAGTTGTACAGCATGATTTTATATTCAAGGCTAAGAGGTGACCGGGCTTTGATAAGCCAATGAAGGCTGCTGGCTTTTAGCTTTAAATGTGTTCTCTTGGCTTCAATGTGCCGGCTCCTTGTGAGTCTTCTGTCGAGATGTACTCTTAGGTTTGTTACTAGTGCCAAATACAAAATAAAAAAGCACAACAAAAAAAACTAAAATACAATCCGCCCAAATAAATCAAAAATAAGCCCAAATAAGAAATAAATCCGAAATACAAATACAAAAGATAATTAAACATGTTAAACATGCAGTAAGTGCGGGATAAAAAGTGTTGGATGAAAAAAAAGGAAAATTAAACAGATGCAGTAAGTGTGGGAGACAGCCGTCCCCTGCACCAACGTTTGGACCACAAAATTAACTAAGGGCACAGCTAGGTGCCAATCCACCACCGTCTTGAGAGATTGCTTGCAAGCAACAAGAAGAACTCCAATTATTAAAGAACTCCAATTATTAAAGAATAAAGAAAAAGGAAAAGAAAAGAACATACAATCGATATGCAAAGAAAAAATTAAAATATTACCACCATCAAAGAAACAATTCACAGAATATAAAAAAACTTGCCCCCCAGATTGTGGAGGTCCCTTTACACCTGCCTGCGACCAGACTTGTAAGGCAAGTAAACAATAAAAAGAATATAAATATATATTTATATTTTATATTTTAATTAATTTACATGTATAAAATGAAATGTAAAATATATGGTCATACAAAATTCCAAAATAAATCCATAACCTTAAAAAAAAAATTGTTCCTGAATTGATACAAACCACTTATTCTCACTTTCTTCAACACTTACTCTATTTTTACTTTTAAACACTAAATTTGTAACAAAAAAAAAAAAATATTTTAATTATTTTATAAATATAAATTGGTTGGTTTGGATCAGACGATAGCCAAACTAAAGACAACCATGTTAACGTTGTCAATAATGTAAAAATAATTGATCACACTGATGATATCAATTCATTATGGTTATTATTATTAATAATAACCTCTGTTACGGTAGCACAAATATGACTTGGATATAAAAATTCCTACACTAAGGAAACACCCCAATAGAAATCGGAAGTGACCCAAGTATAAACCAAGAAAAAGACAATTCAGAATCAGACGAAACAAAGGACTTTAATAATGAACTAAATATAGGAGACCAAACTCTAAAAAGAGAAGACAAGCTAGACATAACAATTCCTGCGACCTTAACGTTACCAAATTTGCCAAATCAAAGTAGTTCAGAATCAGAGCCATAACAAATAGTGACTCCGAAGAAGCTACTGCAATCATGACAGACACTTTGGGCGCCGCAAGGGCGTACACTAAAGAAGTGAGTTCAGCGGTACCAGAATTCGATGGAAAGAAAGTCCCTCTACAAAGATTTATACCGCATTGAGACTTATCGATATCACTAAAGGCACTTTTAAAAGCATAGCTGTAGAAGTTATCAAGTCCAAAATAGTAGGAGCAACAGTATACAAAGTGCAAAATGAAACATCCAAAATGAGCAATATATTATATATATATATAATATATCAAAGAGGTAAAACGGCGACCCAATTCACAAATGAACTGGAGAGCATCTGCAAATCTCTTGAAGCATCTTTCATTGATGAAGAACTAAGTGCTGAACATGCTGAAAAATTGAGCACAAAAGAAACGATACAAATAATGATTAAAAACTGCGAAAGTGGTAAATCAACAACTATATTGGAGGCAAGCACATTTAATACAATGAATGATGCCATAACGAAATATTAGGTTGTCAAATAAGCCTTGCGGTATAAAATTGGTTACAATAATGCGATTCAAGTGAAATATACGCCGTTTTGTTCGATGACGCGTTCCCAACGAGATTCCAACTTCATAATGCCCCTCTCATAGAAGCTCGCTTCCCTATTGGCAAAAAAACTCGGAGCGTGGCGCATCTTCGACCACCTTTATCGTAGTAGTACTGTAAAATATGCCGTATTTTCTCTTTATTTTGCTCCATGATTGCGACGCTATAACTTACGAAAGGAAGACAATCAATCAAACACGTGTTAGCGCGAGAAATGAGCTTTCCAAAAAGGCATAGTATATGCGACGAATAAAACAAGAACTACGCGCTTTCAACGCCAACTAGCGAAAATACCGAAAGACTTATTTGACAACCTAATGTATCCACTGTAGCACACAACAACCTAATAGCTTCAGTGTAATGTACACAAGTTATAGGGGAAATTATTAAAGAGGCAATTGTAGAGGTGACTATCAAATAAATTTTCCACGGGGCAGAGGATTCAACCACCAAGGAAATTATCGGGGTAGAGGCCAGTTTAATAACTACAGAGAAAACTACCAAGGCCAAAATAATAATCAAAACTATAACCAACATTATACACCCAGTTATAACAATAACTATAACCAAAACAGGGATTAACATAACAACAGAGGTAACCGAGAAGGAAACAAGAACTGCCGGGGAAACTCTTATGCCCAAGTAAGAACAATTGAAGTAGAACAGGAAAACTAAATATCTCCCTTAAGAAGAAGAAGCCACAGAAAATAGTACAAGTATACAAAATAAACCTAAGTCAAAATCAAAAATTATCACACAAAAATATTATATACCTTCCAAATAACATTTCTGTCCGAATACTGAACACAAACAATACAACCAAAATACTCAAAGTAGATAAAATAGATTATGAGCCATTTTCTAACAATGAAACACCAAAAAATAATGAAATAACACCAAGAAAAAATGAAGTACTCAATAAATTTTCAAAGATTTTCCAGAACTTTACAAAAGCACACTCACAAAATTATGTACCGAATTTACAGATATATTCGGAATAGAAAACGAACCAATAACAGCGAATATAAACAAAAATGAAGATTAAAAGACGATAATCCAGTTTACATAAAGAAAGAAATAGACAGACAAGTAGAAAATTAATAAAAAATTATATAGAGAACCATCACCATACCGCCAAATAAACAAAAAACTGCTAGTTGATAAATTCCCACTACCAAGAATAGAAGATATATTAGATCAGCTTGGTAGAGCTAAATTTTTCTCATGTCTAGATTATATGTCTGGATTTCACCAAATAAAATTGGAAGATAACTGTAGAGATATCACGTCATTTTCAACGAACAATGGTTCGTATCATTTTAAACGTTTACCCTATGGAGTAAAGATTGCACCAAACTCCTTTCAAAGATTGATGACATTAGCCTTTTCGGGTTTAGAACCATCCCAAGCTTTCCTTTACATGGATGATTTAAAAGCATTTAATAAACAATTTAACCAATGTATTGATCTATACAGAAAACACAATCTTAAATTACATCCAGATAAATCTTCATTCATCATGCACGAAATCACATTACTAGTTCATAAATGTACAGACAAAGGAATTTAACCTGATGAAAAAAATACGAAATAATACAAAAATACCCAGTTCCTTCCGATTCGGATTAAGCAAGAGAATTCGTTGATCTATACAAAAAACACAATCCTAAATTACATCCATATTAATGTTCATTCTTTATGCACGAAATCACATTCCTAGTTCATAAATGTACAGACAAAGGAATTTAACCTGATGGAAAGAATATAAATAATAAAAGAAAATAAATAAATAAATAAATAAAAAGAAAATAATACAAAAATACCCAGTTCCTTCCGATGCGGATAAAGCAAGAGGATTCGTTGCTTTTTGTAATTACCATAGGCGATTCATTCCAAATTTCTCTACATATTCAAGACACCTAACTCAATTGTGCAAGAAAAACGTCAAATTTAATTGGACATAAGAGTGTCAAGAATCATTTAATTATCTCAAAAATGCATTGATTTACATAACATTATTACAATATCCTGACTTCAATAGGGAATTTTGCATAACAACAGTCGCAAGCAAAAAAGCATGCGGAGCAGTTTTGACGTAATCATATAATGGAATAGATCTTCCAGTAGCATATCGACAACAGAACAGGAATTAACAGCGATACATTCGGCAATACATCATTTTAGACCATACATATATTGAAAATACTTTAAAATTAAAAGAGACCATAAGCCACTAACATACCTATTTTCAATAAAGAATCCCACTTCAAAATTAACAAGGATGAGATTAGAACTAGAACAATAAAAATTTACAGCAGAATACCTTAAGGGAAAGAATATGGCAGAATGGCAGACGCTCTATCAAGAATAACAATTGATGAATTAAAATCATTAACCAGAAACAGAGGTACGGAATTCAAAAATTCACTCCTAGCTGAATTGTGGAAGTATATGAAAATAAATAATAAACACTCAACAGCTCATCATCACCAGGAATAAGATACTACTGAAAGAAGTCACCGGACATTCAATGAATGAATACGTTCATACATTTCGGTAGACAAAAATGATTGGGACATATGGTTGAATTATTTCACATACCGTTTTAACTCTACCCCTTCATTAGTACACGATTATTGTTCTTATGAGCTTGTTTATGGAATAATTCCTAAACAGTTCGAAGTATTTAATAGAAATGACAAAGCACATAAGCTAGAAATTAATATTTGGGACCATAATAGGCATAGAAAAAAGGAATAAATAAAAATAAATACAGATAAAAATAAAACACTTACAGTGCATAAGGATGGGCTAAAAAGATTCAAATCATAAACCAAAAAAAAATATATATATAAGTTATGGCCAGACATGGCCAGATATCCCCCGGATATTACCTACTTAATGTTATCTGCATCCTCGCCTTTCCAATTCCAAGTCCCTTCGTCCTTCTCTTTCACAGCTCAATCTTTATTTTTTACGAAGCTACTTTAAAATAAAACAGTAATCGCTTTTATACGTCACAATGGTTTTATTGGTGCAAATAATAATGGTCTGCTGGCTTTGGGGGTACAAATCGAAGTAAATCTAAATCATAAGTTTGGCTGGCTTGTTGACTGCATAAGGCTGGCAGAGCGGTTGCAGCAGTCCGATGCTGACATCAGCGGTTTTGGGGGTTTTGGGCCAAAGTGTTGTTATGCTCCAGGTGCTTGTGTTGCATTTCCGTCCGTGTGCAGGGGTAGGGGTAGCTATGGCTGGGACAGCTAGCGATCGGTCAGTGCTCTTCCATTGTCGCGCTGTTGATAGCAGCGGTTCTGGATATTTGGGCCAACGTGTTGCTAACCTCGGCGGCCGCGGCGATGGGAAGAGGTAGCGGCAGCTATTGCTGAGGCAGCTAGCGGGCGGTCAGTGCTCTTCTATTCTCACGCTACTGCCGTTGCAATTCTGCCGGTGCAATTCTGCCGTTGATGTTCTGTCGCTGCGCTGTCGCTCTGACGCCGCTGACGCTTGGTGTCTGCACTACCGCTGCTGTGTCTCTGCTGGTCGTCGGGTTGGGGTGAGGGCTGAGTGGGGTGATGAGGGAAGCCGCGGTGTCTGGTATCCGGGTCGAGAGGCGGTGAAGAGAAGGGGGCGCTTGGCCGGTGTTAACTCCTCCCCACCACAAGATCTGTGTCCCACAGATTATTAGGCTTTGGTTGCGGGTTCCAGAGTATCCTGCGCTTCCAGGTTTGCAGGCGGGTCCCGCAGTTTAGGGATTCCTTTGGTCGACGTTATCTTCTTCCAAACGATGAATACCGTTGTCATAATGGAGAGGGCTATGACTATCTCCACTGAAAAGGATATCCAAATCTCATCTAACATTACAGATAACTTCTTTAGGGTTTCCATGCTGCCATAAGGTGTGTTGATGAGTACCATACCGCCAAATAAACAAAAAACTGCTAGTTGATAAAGTCCCACTACCAAGAATAGAAGATATATTAGATCAGCTTGGTAGAGCTAAATTTTTCTCATGTCTAGATTATATGTCTGGATTTCACCAAATAAAATTGGAAGATAACTGTAGAGATATCACGTCATTTTCAACGAACAATGGTACGTATCATTTTAAACGTTTACCCTATGGAGTAAAGATTGCACCAAACTCCTTTCAAAGATTGATGACATTAGCCTTTTCGGGTTTAGAACCATCCCAAGCTTTCCTTTACATGGATGATTTAAAAGCATTTGATAAACAATTTAACCAATGTATTGATCTATACAGAAAACACAATCTTAAATTACATCCAGATAAATCTTCATTCTTCATGCACGAAATCACATTACTAGTTCATAAATGTACAGACAAAGGAATTTAACCTGATGAAAAAAATACGAAATAATACAAAAATACCCAGTTCCTTCCGATTCGGATTAAGCAAGAGAATTCGTTGATCTATACAAAAAACACAATCCTAAATTACATCCATATTAATGTTCATTCTTCATGCACGAAATCACATTCCTAGTTCATAAATGTACAGACAAAGGAATTTAACCTGATGGAAAGAATAAAATAATAAAAGAAAATAAATAAATAAATAAATAAAAAGAAAATAATACAAAAATACCCAGTTCCTTCCGATGCGGATAAAGCAAGAGGATTCGTTGCTTTTTGTAATTACCATAGGCGATTCATTCCAAATTTCTCTACATATTCAAGACACCTAACTCAATTGTGCAAGAAAAACGTCAAATTTAATTGGACATAAGAGTGTCAAGAATCATTTAATTATCTCAAAAATGCATTGATTTACATAACATTATTACAATATCCTGACTTCAATAGGGAATTTTGCATAACAGTCGCAAGCAAAAAAGCATGCGGAGCAGTTTTGATGTAATCATATAATGGAATAGATCTTCCAGTAGCATATCGACAACAGAACAGGAATTAACAGCGATACATTCGGCAATACATTATTTTAGACCATACATATATTGAAAATACTTTAAAATTAAAAGAGACCATAAGCCACTAACCTACCTATTTTCAAAAAAGAATCCCACTTCAAAATTAACAAGGATGAGATTAGAACTAGAACAATAAAAATTTACAGCAGAATACCTTAAGGGAAAGAATATGGCAGAATGGCAGACGCTCTATCAAGAATAACAATTGATGAATTAAAATCATTAACCAGAAACAGAGGTACGGAATTCAAAAATTCACTCCTAGCTGAATTGTGGAAGTATATGAAAATAAATAATAAACACTCAACAGCTCATCATCACCAGGCATTAGATACTACTGAAAGAAGTCACCGGACATTCAATGAATGAATACGTTCATACATTTCGGTAGACAAAAATGATTGGGACATATGGTTGAATTATTTCACATACCGTTTTAACTCTACACCTTCATTAGTACACGATTATTGTTCTTACGAGCTTGTTTATGGAAAAATTCCTAAACAGTTCGAAGTATTTAATAAATCGAAAGTAACAAGCCCAGTTTGCAATATAGACGATTACGCAAAGGAATTCAAATTTAGAATGCAAATTGCTCAAAAACGGGCTAAGTCTATGATAGAGACAAACAAACTAAACGTAAAATAGAATACGATAGAAATAAGAATGACCTAATACTTAACATAGGAGAATTAGTTATGCTTAGAAATGACAAAGCACATAAGCTAGAAAATAAATATTTGGGACCATAATAGGCATAGAAAAAAGGAATAATATAAAAATAAATACAGATAAAAATAAAACACTTACAGTGCATAAGGATGGGCTAAAAAGATTCAAATCATAAACCAAAAAAAAAATATGTATATAAGTTATGGCCAGACATGGCCAGATATCCCCCGAATATTACCTACTTAATGTTATCTGCATCCTCGCCTTTCCAATTCCAAGTCCCTTCGTCCTTCTCTTTCACAGCTCAATCTTTATTTTTTACGAAGCTACTTTAAAATAAAACAGTAATCGCTTTTATACGTCACAATGGTTTTATTGGTGCAAATAATAATGGTCTGCTGGCTTTGGGGGTACAAATCGAAGTAAATCTAAATCATAAGTTTGGCTGGCTGGTTGACTGCATAAGGCTGGCAGAGCGGTTGCAGCAGTCCGATGCTGACATCAGCGGTTTTGGGGGTTTTGGGCCAAAGTGTTGTTATGCTCCAGGTGCTTGTGTTGCATTTCCGTCCGTGTGCAGGGGTAGGGGTAGCTATGGCTGGGACAGCTAGCGATCGGTCAGTGCTCTTCCATTGTCGCGCTGCTGATAGCAGCGGTTCTGGATATTTGGGCCAACGTGTTGCTAACCTCGGCGGCCGCGGCGATGGGAAGGGGTAGCGGCAGCCATTGCTGAGGCAGCTAGCGGGCGGTCAGTGCTCTTCTATTCTCACGCTACTGCCGTTGCAATTCTGCCGGTGCAATTCTGCCGTTGATGTTCTGTCGCTGCGCTGTCGCTGCGCCGTCGCTCTGACGCCGCTGACGTTTGGTGTCTGCACTACCGCTGCTGTGTCTCTGCTGGTCGTCGGGTTGGGGTGAGGGCTGAGTGGGGTGATGAGGGAAGCCGCGGTGTCTGGTATCCGGGTCGAGAGGCGGTGAAGGGAAGGGGGCGCTTGGCCGGTGTTAACTTATATATATATATTTATATATATATTTTTTTTTTATTTTTCCTTATTTATAACAGTATCAAAAATTATACTTATTTACCTTCAAAAATACAAAATTAATTTACATATATATAATATTAAATTACATTAAATGCAAAAACATAATAAAGAATTTATAGTATGGCCATACACAAATAATAATAATATAAATATATACATAAATAATCTTTACCTAGAAAATAACTTCATATACTACCTGCTAGCTGTCTGCGCAGCGGCAGACCAGCCAACTTATATATTTCATATGTGCAGAGAGAGAGAGAGAGTTATGCAAACACATATGTATATAAGCGGTCAGCGTGGGAGCCATGCTGACTCAGCTATACGCAGGGTACGCTAAGAGCGCTAAGAGGCAATGCCCTATGCATATTATTGACATGACAACAAAGTGTTGTGACTTCGGCTAACCAAGTGTTGCCGCTCAATTTTTATGTTATTTGATAAGACGCATATGTGCACACACTACCTCTCCCTCCTTTTGACGTAATTTTATGAAGTTATTTATTTATTATTTATTTTTAATTGGTAAAGTAGTTTATAAAACTAAGCTAAGATAGTATAGCGCTGGCTTCAGTGCCTATGGCTATGTTGGTTTACAATGGTCCTGTATCTTAATCTAATATTGAATGAATTTTTTAGTATAATTCAGTTTTTTTAAGGAAAAGTAGGATTTTTTGTATGTTTTCTGGGTCAGGGTTGCTAAAGAGGCTTTGGGGGTCAGCGTTTATAAATTTGGTTTGTTTGGCTTTTAGGAGTGATGGGCACGAGTTTAGGATATGATTTATTATGTCATGATTATGTCGCCTTGGCAAAACGGAAAAATTGGTGTTGAATTTTGTTCTAAATAGTGTTGGTAAGTTATGTTTGTGTGTCCTAGTCGAAGTCGTATTATTTTTATTTGGTCAAGTCTGGTCCAGTTTTGGTCGGACTGTTTTATGTGTGTGAGGTATACGTAATTATGAATTGTTACCATTATATTCCTGCATGGCCAGTAATCCACAATATTTTGATTTTAGGGGGATATTGGGTTACTATTGATCTGATTCTGTTTAGAAGTGGTAGAAGTTTTTGTTATTTGAGTTCTGTATGAGTCTATTGTTGCTAGGGAGTCAGAACAGATAATGATTTTACCTCTATGGTTCTTAATAATTTCGATCGTTTCTACGATGGCGATTGTTTTAGAGGTAGGATGGATGAATAATGGGGCAGTATTTAAAAATTGTTGTTTCTGTTGTAATGGTATTCGTTATTGTGCCATTCATTTTTGAACCGTCATTGAATATGAAATTGTGTGGTTTAAGTTTATTCTTTGTGTGTTCGAACAGTTTTCGGTATGTTTCTTGTACCTTCGGAGTGGTGTGTCTATTAGATTTGGGAGTGCCCAGGAAGGTTTGTATTTATGAAGTTTTATTGGTTTGTAAGGTAGATTAAGTGCTAGGCTCCGAGGGCTAGGCGGATTGCAGAGTTAAACGGTGTTTTAACTTTGTTTAAAGTACTTTTGGAAGAGTGTCCGTATAGAAACAGACCGTAGTCTAATTTGGCTATGAGTGTTGCCTTCGCGACATTGAGTAGTATGTATGTGTTGCAGTTAAATTTAAGACTAGATAAGCATTTTATTATGTTTATTTTACTATTGAGTTTAGGCAGAAATGTATTTATGTGGGTGTTCCATTTTTATTAGTTGTTGAATTTGTGTGTTGCCGCAGCTTATCTTGCAAGCGCAATTGTATTTTTTGCATATGTGGAGGTGTTGGCATTTGGATAGGGATAGCGAAGCCCCTGAGTAGGTGCCCCAATTCCATATATTGTTAAAGGTTGTCAAGGTTGAAGTGTTTGTTTTAATTAAAGTTTATTATAAGTAAGAAGTCATCGGCGTATGCATAAAATTTGATTTCTTTATTTAAGGATATGAGTTCGATGTATGTGGCCCGACTTGGACAATTATTTTTCTGATAGTCATGAAGTTTTTGATGTAGAGTATTATTTTTGGACCTATTTTCCATTCCTGCTGGTCGATTACTGAGTGTACACCGACTCTGTCAAAGGCTCTTGAGAAATCAAGAGTTACGACGGAGGTGTGCATTTTTGACTTCGTTATAAGATAGTCTACATCAAGTAGGCAGTCGGAAGACGATTTGCTTTTTTAAATCCGAATTGGTATTTTCAGTAGGTTATTAAATGTCACGAACTACCAGAGTCTTTTGGCTTTAATTGCATCTAGTGTTTTGGCTATACATCAGTTAAGCGAAATGGGTCGGAAGGAAGTGGTTTTAGTTTTGTCTGTGTTCGGCTTGAGTATTGGAATGATAAGACTTGTTTTGTAAGCTTGTGGTATGTGATTGCTAAATATTTCATTGAAAAGTTTTGTTATTTTGTTTTTTGTTGTAGTGGAGCTGTTTTTGGTCATTTTATATGATATTCTGTTTAGTCCTGGGGCAGATCCTTTTACTGTTTGTAGGGCTGAGGTAAGTAATAAGTATGTTATGTTTTTTCTATGGTTTGCGCTATTGCAGAGGGGGTATAATTTTGAAAGTTTCTTTTGTATTTGTGGTTTCGGAACGCCTCTGAAAAGTTCCAGTCGCCGGAGAGGTCTTAGAAATGTCGTGCAAATATGTTAGCAATTTCGTTGCTGGCTAATGTTGTCGCATTGTTTTGTAGGTTTGTGATCGCATGAATTTGCTTATATTGGACCAAATTTTGGATGAGGGGGTAGCGGGTTGGATGGTAGAGGTGAAAGAGTTGGAAGCTTCTTTTTATTTTTTTTAGTTCGAACCTAAATTTTGAATTTTTGCGCCTATTGTCTTTACATTTTCTACTGTAAGCAAGCAAGTTGTTTTTGTTTTTGTAGTTAGACGAGGTGTTTGTTCCACCATGAAACCCTATATGGATGACTATTTAGTGAAGTTTGTTGGATGGAAAAGTGTGTGCTATATAGGATAATTCTGTTAATTTGGGCTGCTTTTTACGTTTTGGAAAGTTGGGGGTTTTTCGTTTGTTTGTTGGGTAAGTAGGTTGTATTTTTCCCAGCTGGCCTCTTTTTGTTTAATGAAGGGTCTGTTGAATTTTTGTAAACAGGGAAACAGGGTGGTGATAATAGGAAAGTCGTCGCTACCAAGAAGGTCGTTCAGAGTTTCCCACATAGCGTGGGGGCCAAAATTGGAGAGCAGATTGTAAGGTCGATGTGTGTGTAAGTATTGTAAGTTGAAAAATGTGTGGGAGATTTGTCGTTCAGTAGAATAAGGTCCATTGTTTATAAATCGTGTTTGTTGTTGGTCATCCCTAGAAGGGATAACATCCATTGAAATCTTCCATTATTGCTTGTTGTGTGTTAAATGTGTTTTGAAGTGCCTGGTTAGTAATGTTTTTGGTGGGAGATATGAATATTGAAAATATGTTTAATTTTAGTTTAGATTCTATATTTATGGCTATTTGCTTCGTCGTGATGTTAGGGATAGAGCTTTGAATTAACTTATGACTTCCCCGCCAAATCTGTTGGTTGCTATGTTTGTTAATAGTTTGTAGTTTATTGGGGTTGGTATATTATTAGTATATTGTATGTGGGTTTCTTGGAGGGAAATTATATGTGGTGAATATTTTTTGATGAGAATAAGGAGTTGGCTATAGTTATTTACATATCCTTTTAGGTTCCATTGAATTACGGTTAATGACATTTTAGTGAAAATTAAAGCTTATAACTTAACTTCCTTGGTAGTGCTATGATCAAGCCTGTTTCATCTAAAGTGGTGTTGTTGCTATCAGAGTTAGTGTTGTTTTGTCGTTTCGTTATTTTCTTCACCTCGCTTTTTTGTGGTTTTAGCTCCTGTAGAATTGTGTCTTTGTCAATATATCTAAGGTCGTTACAATAAATAACTCCCTTAGAGAAGTTGAATGTTTTGTGTTTATTTGTTGTTACTTCGATTTCTGCGATTTTTGTAAGTTTAAGAAGCTTTCTGACTTGCAATTCATTTTTAGTTTTTATTAATAATGTACCGTCTCTTAATTTTTGGCTTCTGACGACTTCTCCTCCTCAAGCAAAGTACACGGATTTTTTAATTATTAATGGTGATAGTTTTTCAACCTAGTCGTTGTCCTTCCTTTTATATACGATAAATTTTGGGTCGCCTAATTGCGAATGGTAGGATTTTGATGTAATTTTGAAAATGTCTGGTGGGTCCGTCATGATTGCTTATGAAGGGCTTGAGCCAGTATTAGAGGTTTTCGTGTGTTTGGTGTCACTTATATGAAACTGTGTACTCAGCAGCGAAATCAGTTCAATACAGATCTTCGATAAACAGAGAACAACATTCTCTTTCATTGCACTTTTTTGGACTCTAGTCTGCACACGGGCAGACACATCAGCGGATACACACACTCGCATAACTAGCGAATTTTGAACGTGCACAAGGGCAGGTTGCAGGCGATCGTGACAGGACACCTGCAGTCTTGTATTGGATTGTACTGGAATTTCAGGATCACGTGGGATCCATCGACAACAGAACCTCTGCAGATTTGACATCAATTGGATGTACATAACCTCACATCGGGTAGCTATACAGTTGAAGAAACAGCCCGAACTGTAAGCTAAACCAACCACAAGAAGTCATTATAAATCAGAATTCTTTGGAAAATAATAGGCAAAAGGCCCTTTCATTGTGTTGAAAATATGACAAGTGCAGTGAGCGAACTCTAACGTGGTTAAAGCTTGCACTCCACGTTTACTTGGTAAAGCTAAGCTTTTTGGAAATAGTTCAAGAAAGTTAGTGTTAACATTTTACTCAACGGCCTTAAAACTGTATACACAATCGCTGTAATCTGCACATCACCTGAGTTTGTGTCTGTTTTCTGCTAATATATTAATCTATCCCACAAGATGACAAAACCGCCAGTAAAGGAGCAACTGGTATGTCTCAGGCGCAAGCGCGCCGGGCTGGAACAGAATTTTAAGAGCAGCAAAGAACGAGCTTTGCAAGCACTGCGGAGTGCATATTGCAAATGTTAGAGTCCCATTATAGGCAATTGGCCCAGATTCAGCTGCAAATCGAGGAGTTGGATCCAACTGAGAATTCTAGATCCGAACATGAAGAAGATTATATCGTTAGCAAGGCGACTCTGATGAAAAGGATACCTTCGAATAGGGCGCAGCGGGGTCTGATGAGTTAAGCGTCACAAATTCAACGTTCTTAGGTAGCGGAAACCGCATCCGGCTCCCTGCTCTCAAACTGCCTAGGCTTGACGGGAAATATAGTGATTATAAACGCTTTATTTCTGAATTCAACAAACAAATAGACAAATGTACATGTCTATTTAGTTGCATATCTGGTCCAGCGTTAAGCGTTGTGTCACTCTTTCAAGTTTTAGATGCCAACTACCGAAAGGCTCTAAATCAGTTACAAGAGCGTTACGATAAGAAAGTATTAATTCTTATAAAGCATGTCATTCGGCATTTCTCAAATGAAGAAGGCCGACCCGTGTCTTAGCACTTCTTGGCTCGCTTCTTTCTCTTGGCACTGAGAAGGACATTCTTAGTGCAATAATCATTCATCCCATAAAAGTCGATTCTGATTCTAAACAAGCCCAGGTGAATGAAAATCTTCCGAAGTGGGAAGATTGTTATAATATTTTAAGCTGACACTGTCAATTTTTATGTAAACTGTATAAGAAACATTTTGAAAAACACAGTTATTTTCGAAAGGCATTTATACCTGCGAAATGGAGTTGTTTTAAATGCAATTCAGCGATTGAGAAAGTTGAAGAGCAAGACGATTCACAAGACAGCTTATCAACCCAGGTGTTTGCTGGACTTACACGCAACACAAAACGCTCGCTTATCCCAACAGCACTCATCCTAATTAAGGACAAGTATGGCGTGTTTCATTTTGCTAGAGCTTTGCTAGACTCAGGGTCAGAAGTCAATTTTATAACAGAAAGTTTAGCAAAGACCCTTCAGATACCATTTAAGCGAAAGAATTTTGAGGTATCGGGAATTGGGAACCTTCGAGAGCATGTAAAGTTTTCTTTGGAAGCAACAATTCGGTCCCGGTTATCAGCTGATGAGTGGGCGCAGCAATTTTCAATCACGAAATCTATAGCTCAGCATCTGCCAGACCGCTGCATAGATACATCGCGATGGTCGATCCTGGGGACATCGATTGGGTCGACCCACAATTCTTTAAGCCTCACAAGATTGATATTTTGACCAGTACGAAGGAGTTTTTTTGTTTTGCTGACTGGTCAAAAGTTATCGTTAGGACCGGGTTTGCCTTGTCCTCTCACTACATCGCTCGGCTGGATTGTTGAAGGAAAAATCGAAGACGGCTTACAACTAGGCGCAAAGGCGCACGCATTTTCTTGCAGTGTTTTTAAGACCGAGGATCTTAACGATGCCCTAGCAAAAACGGGTTTACGCTTGAAGAATAAGAGAGCATTCAACATTTCCTTAAGCACGCTGTTACTCTTGACTCCGGTCGAATTCAAGTCCGTTTGCCAAGATGGCGGCAAATCGAGCCTGATTTACACATTTTAAGCCAAATTGAAATTCCAAGGATCATCCATTTCTCGTTTAGTATGGAGTCCGAGATACACGGGTTCGCCGACGCCTCAGAGCGTGCATACGGGTGCTGTATATATCTCCGATCATCTCAAGGAAAACAAGCTATTTCGCGTTAAGTAATTGCAAAATCAAAGGTACCGTTTGTTCAGACTATCTGTCTACCAAGACTTGAGTTGCGCGCAGCCTTGCTTCTTTGCGAAACATGGAATAAAATCAAACATAAGTTTGAAAACATATCGAAGAAGGTTACTTTTTGGTCAGACTCGACAATTGTCTTACATGGATTACAATGCACAAATCCCAGCTTAAGTGTTTCGTAGCCAATCGGGTGTCAACTATTCAAATAAAGTCCGCGAACATCAAATGGCGATATGTTCCTGGTCAGAATCCAGTGGATATCGTTTCGCGAGGATGTGTCGCAGTCGTTGGCTTCAACGAATGCACTTGGCCAAAGAAAAAACCAATTGCCAACTCAGCGGACAAGGCATTAAAATTTCGAAAAGTGCTAACTTTTAAGTGTGGCGATAGCAGCATCGAGAGAGCTATAATTGAAAGGCTCATTAGCAGAATCTCTTCATATACTCGAATTGTCCGGATCGTAGCTTTCATATTTCGAGTTTTGAACGGCGTTTCTTCTAGCAAAGAGCTTCGTGCCTCACAGCCAAACGAACTTGATGCCAATGAAATTTAGAAGCACCGTCTCCACAATTCAAAGCCAAAGGGTTTGCAACGGATTTAATTGACAAACAAAAGGGAAATCTTAGTCCAAATCTTAGAAAATTGACTCCGTTCGTAGCTGAAGCTAATATTGGCCATCGATCTATACAAGTAATTCGAGTCGGCGGCCGTCTAGCAAACGCAATCCCTATTAATGCGAGAATCCCACTGCATCTTCCTAGCGATGACTTGTTCACCTGTACGTTAAACATCTTCACAAAGTCAATATGCATGCAGGCCCCAAAGCGCTAATTGGATTACTAAGACTCCAGATATGGATTGCAAATACTCTTTGACCATTTTTTGCCTCCTATCGGATTCGTGGAAAGGTCCCATATAAAACTATATTCATCTGCTTTGCGACCAAAGCAGTTCATGTTGAACTTGTATCAGACGCCTCCACTAATACTTTTGTTTTATTTTTAAAGCGCTTCGTTGGACTTATTTGGATTTGGTGCGACAACGCAACTAATTTTGTTGGTGTTGTATTCAGTAGGGAGCTCTTCAGTCAGCAGGCGCTGCAAGACCTACAAACGTATACCGCTTCAACAGGCGTCTAGTTTCATTTCATCCCTCCCCGTGCGCCGCACTTCGGCGGGCTCTGGGAAGAGGCAGTAAAATCGATGAAACATTTGCTGGTGAAAAACATTCGCACTTCCATTCTTGCAGTTGGTCGATTACTGAGTGTACACCGACTCTGTCAAAGGCTCTTGAGGTGTGCATTTTTGACTTCGTCTCTAAGGGCGCTTCCGGAACCATGTCTGGATGATCGAAATCACAACAGTCTGACTCGCTGGCAGCGCGTCACATACCGCAAAGAGCAGTTTTGGGAGCTCTGGCGACGGGACTACCCTCACACGTTGCAAGAAGCAAATCAAGCCAACATCACGCATGGACAGCTGGTGATCATCGGTCGAATCTTAAACATTTGTTCTGGAGCTGATGGAAACGAAAGAGTTGTTGACATAAAAACGATGAAAGAAGTTACTCGCCGACCCATCTACAAAATGGCGCCGCTCCTAGTTTAAGTTATCTGTTGCAAGAACCAGAGTCCTTCGAACGGGGGGAGGATGTTGGAGCACGACATTAAATTTGTATTGTTAAAGAATCCTAAATTTTTAACCCGAATTGTATACGTAAATAAGATCTACTTTACTGTAACTGAAACGAGCTTGCATGCTCGTCACTTATATGAAACTTTGTACTCAGCAGCGAAATCAGTTCAATACAGATCTTCGGTAAACACAGAACAACATTCTGTTTCATTGCACTTTTTTGGACTCTAGTCTGCACACGGGCAGACACACATGAACGGATACCCATATTATTATTATTATATTATGATTACCTTATATATAGGTGTTTATAGTTTGAGGTGTTGAAGCTCGAGCTCCAGAGACGAGAAGAGACTCCAATGAATTAAAAAAGCTGTCTACGTTGGCTTCATCGTCACTTACTTATATCCGTAAGGAAAACATTATTGAGATTATTGTGAAAGCAGCCTTTTTATCAATAGATTTTGGTTTCGCATCAGATCTTGCATAGTTGTGCGCATAAACGACATAAATTCCGTAAGACTACATATCATAGCTTCAAAATTGCTGAGCTGTGTTCGGTTCTTGGTATGTTGATTGCGGAAATGAACTTTTTGAGGCAGGGGTAGCCAGTCCTTTCTTTAAAACACTTGCGTATGTCACATTTTTGGCTGCAGTCGATAAGAAGACTTCAGGGCTTGATCTGGAAGCTGTCGACTGTTTATTTTGTGTGCAGGCAGTAATTCCTCTCTGGTGGATGACGACTTTTCAGCTCCTTATTAAATAGGCAACCTCTATAGTTAGTAGTGTGATTGCCACTGCAATGGCCGCACTTTTTCGAGTTGTAGTCATCTTTGCTCGCTGGGCAGTGTGTGAAGTTATGAAGCTCTCCACAAACTACACACACCGGGCGCAGCTTACTGTAGGACCTTGGCCATATTCTTGGCAGTTCGCACATTGCAGCGGGCGATTGCGTTTGTGCAGTTCCTCAACTGTAATTCTGCAGGAGGAACCGAAGACTGTATATAGGTGCATTTCGCATTTCCTCAGGGCATTTTTTTGGAGCTCAACTATAAAGAATGCCTGCGGCTTTCAACCCCTGTTAAGGATATTGAGGACTGTCTCATCCCTAAATCCCTGCTCTTGTAGCGCCTTTGTTATCTCTGTAGGGGTTACTTCGGACCAGTCTGCACAGTCGGCTTAATATTTTCTTTCTTTTTATTCTGTTTTTTGGGCAGCTCAGCGGCAGATGTATTAATGTTTGCGCTACTAGCCGATGTTGTCGTTAAATGCGCTGTCGATACAGTCGCGGTTGTTATTGTTGTTGTTACGGTTGACGTTGTCAAAGAAATTGCAGTGCTAGTTACTGCGCTCTTTGGCTGCAGAGACAAACATGATAGGGAGGGGAGCAAGATGTTTAAGAATTCGGTCAAGTTGGAGGTAATTGACCGCACTTCAGAAGAGCTTGCATTACTTTCGGCTGCTTTAAATGAGAACGTTGATTGCCGTTTAGACTCGTTGAAATAGGGGTTGAGTTTGTTAGAGTTTTACGTGTTTTGTTTATATTAATTTATTAATTAATCAATATAAACATTAGCGATTTCATCACTGAAAGCGTTGTTTTACTCTGGTTCGTTCATAGGGTCGGAAACGCTTCCTTCTACCTGTTACATACTTTTCAACGAAGGTAATATACCCTTTTACTCTACGAGTAAGGGGTATAAAAGAGGACGTCGGTATGAGCTTGCAGGGCATTGGTAAACCTAATGACCAAGCAAAGAATAAAATACACACAATAGTGATGTCGCGAATAGGAAGTTGCCAGTTGTCCGATTTTTATGTTTCAGAAAATATTTTTGTATATCAACCGGATCAAACACATCAGCGGGTAGAAGGTGTCCGAAAATATTCAATTGGCAGATCCATTCTTCTTCTTGAGGCCCCAAAAAATTGGCATGCCTATCTGGGCAGATTCATCCTTTGATATTCTATCAGTTGGCCAGATAAAACAGGGGCCTAAACTTCCAATATGACAAAAAATTATTCCAGGCAGGATTACGTCAGGGAGATGTGCCTCGGAAAACATAATAAAGCCAGAAAATTCGGTACATCTCAGCTGTCCGTAAGAAGCATTGGAATCAATCGATACCACCCTGTAGACATTTTGGTCTAGGAGGACTTGCCACCTAGAACTAGAGTCCATACCCCTGAGCAACACTTTGAATTCTTAAAGACTGTCGCAAGGGACCCAAATCTTCTTTGCTCGTCGTATGTGTTTAAAAACGTAAATTTTTGTTACTTGAAGGACGATTTTCCTAAGATCCTTTTTTAAAGAAAAAGTATCTGGATTGCATGAAGGAATATGTATCAATGGGCAACACGTCTTCAACTGATGATAAAATTCCAGACTATTCACACTATTTCATTACGTCTTCGATGCTTCAATCCGCATATTAACGCAAGTGCGCTGAATGACATCTTGTTGGTAGTTACCAATAAGGAAATCAAACTTTACAGACTTAAACCCCTGGAGTGGTTTGGTTACTATGTAAAGATTACTTTCAATTTTGATTGGATGACACTTTCCTGGATCTGCGTGCGACAAACCAACCATTAGGCCTATTGTGTCCTTTGGCCAAAAAAGCCAAATGAACTGTCATAATAAAAGACTGTGCAGTTCGTATAAGGGCGCCAAATACATTCAATTGCAACCTACAAAATGAACTGGCATAAACTTTAACCAGCTTATTAGGTCGAATGTATCATATGTACCGCAGGAAAACGTAGGAAAAGGCCGAATTTTCCATAAGATTTTATATTGAATCGCAAAAACTGGTATTTCGCTGGTTTTTTATTTACTTTAAAAACTCGGTGATTGAAAACAGATGATAACAGACGATGTGGTTTTATGGGCGTGGCTAGATGGGAAAAAACAGTGCGCATTAGTGCATCATTAAAACCTACATTCTTAATCCTTTCTATCACTTATTGATACTGAGATATCCGCTCTTTTGAGCTTGGTGGACGTAGGAGTAGGTGTGGCGAGATAATGGTAACACCATAAGATGCGCTGGCATTTAAAGATCATACATACTGAATTTTAACTTCAGGCAGGTGTGCCCGGGAAAACAAAAATAAGGCAGAAAATTCGGTGCATCTCATCTGTCAGAATGAAGCATTGGAGTCAATCTATACCACCCTGTAGGAAATTTGGTCTAGGAGGATTTGCCGCCTAAAGCTAGAGTCCATACTTCTGAGCATCAGGGACCCAAATCCTGTCTGTTACTGATGAGAAAATTCCAGACGGTCTACACTATTTTATTCCGTTAAAAGTGGTATTCGATGCTTTAATCCAACTCTTTTTTGGATCTTTGTGCGACAAAACAAAATATACTCTGTGACTGTGCGACTTTTTGATCCATTTGGCCTATTGTGTCATTTGGCCACGAAGGTAAAAATGCCTTTACAAGTTTTGTGGCTTTGAAAATTAAATTGGTATAGTGTATCGAGTATGTTTCGTTGAAGAACTCTCAACATCCATTAGGTTCCCTCGCCCATCGTTTTTACCCGACTCAGAAAGTATTTCTCCTGTAAATACACACTTTGAACCACTTTCAGACTGGTATCAAAGAAGATAAATCTATTTTTGCAGGAAAATTAATTAGATTTGTGCTAAGTTGGTAGTCGGTTATTAAATGAACAAATTAGCAACTCTGTTTACAAGTACCCTTAAAGTGTAGGGGAAGAGGTAGAGAAATAATTTAAAAAGATTATTAAATAGGAAATAATTCAAAAATTGAAATCTCTTTACTGTTCATAGGTGTTGCCAATTTGTCCTTTTTTAGGATAGATGTGTCCATTTCAAGCTGCTCTGTTAGCATAAATTTGGATATATCATCTATCGGGTAAAACAACCTTTTTTATTTTGCCTTATCTGTTTCCGATATTTTATTTTTTTAATTTTTGTGCACTTTACTATTTTCAGCTATATCAACAACATTGTGCAACATGGTCAACGGTTTGGCATCGTAGTAAGCTGTAAAGTTCGTTTTCGGGCGCCATATACATCAATTGAAACATACCAAATGGACTGGCAAATAAAAATGTTAACCAACTTATTAGGTCGAATGTAGCATATGCACCGCAGGAATACGTAGAAAATGACCGAAAGTTCCATAAAATTTTATACTGAATCGCAAAAACTGGTAATTCGCTGGTTTTTTATTTACTTTAAAAATTTGGCGGTTCAAAACAGACGATAAGTCACGGATGTGGCTGCCCTAAGATCCGGCGTTAAAGGTCTGACCGGATTAAGCGGTATGTGGCTCGGCGATTGATTATGACCAAGAACTGGGAAATGCAACACTGTGTGATGGCGCTGTCCACAAACTTGACAGTCGTCCAATCTTGCCCAAATACTCAGCGAAAGAGAAATTGGCATCAAAAATCCTCGAACTCCGACTGGAATTCCTTCGTGGCATAGGTCAAATCAGAAAACACAATCACCCAATCCGTCTCCCTGAGCGCCATCCGTAGCTCCTTCTCTTTCTCCAGCCGCTTCTTCAAATAAATACTAGTTATGCTCGCAAGCGCAGGTTCACCTCATGGGCCACAATGTAAAGTTGTGTTCTCTTGTATTCAAAGGGGGCATTGTAAGAGGAGTTCCCAGGCAACGCGATCGGCTGATCCCTCCTAGTTTCCCGCACACTGCGACAAGCAGTTAATTTAACAGAGTACAAGTAGAGGTTAGTTTAAGGTTAATTTGAGCAAAGAATCAGCCGTGTCCATTGAGCAAATCGGTCTGTGATCAATCAAAAACAAATTTTAAGAATTTTTTGCTCTGCTTATTCTCTGACCGCGATCAAAGAAAGTAAAAGCCTTTTACATATGTGCGCAGACATATGTATAAGTTATGGCCGGACATGGCTTTAGGGTGGAGTGTTCTCCTAGATATTACCTGGTGAGGATTTATCGCATTGTTGTTCCTTGTTTTTACGTTACGGTAAATAAAACAATAGCTGTTTCTCAACTTTATAGTAGTTTATTTCTTAATCAAGAGTCGCCCCTAAAGTTGGGAGTTCAAATTTAAGTCCATCATTCAAATCGTTGTTTGTACCTCCTCATATTGTTGCTAGCAAAGCTGCGGAAGAACAGATCCTAACTGACTCTGTCGCTGGCCTTCCGTCGCTCTGCTTCCGTATGGTCTTTGCATTACCGTTTCTGCGACGCTGCTGCTCTCATAACCTAGCGGCTGCACTGTTTTAGCCACTTGAATGTTTGCCGTCGTCAGGTGATGAGAGGAGGCGCGGGTTGTGAGGCGGTGAAGGGAAGAGGCGCTTCGCCCCCTGTGTCCCACAGATTATTAGGCTTTGCTTGCATGTGAATTCCGCAGCTTTAAGATTCATTTGGTCGACGCTATAATTATTTTTATATTATTATAATTATTATTTTTATATTATTAATATTCTTGTATTATCATTATTTTTCTAATATTACTTGCGAATTATTATTATTTGTGGCTTGTTATTACTAAAAAAAATTGTTTCTGAGGGGAATGTTCTAAAAAAAAAAATTCTTATAAATATTTATCTTGAACTCGGTCTATCTTAAATATTTTTGCTTATATTTGGTAGAAATTTATCGGTTTTTATTCCATCTGTGCTTATGAGTTAGTTTAGATGAATTTTAATAATGTAAAGGGTTAAGATATTCTGTTGCTAGGCTTCCCTACTGAGAAAATAACAACTACATGTGTTGACCAAAACATTAATTCCTTAGGTGCGACTTATGAAAGATTGTTCCAGACCTTGTTTTGATAGTGACCCTTGCTGCTTAAAATTGGAAAGCCCTTGGTAGTTTTCCTAGAAAAAATGTCTACGGGTGTTTTATTCGTCACCGATAATTGAGTTAAGGCCGGTGGATTTGAAGTTGGGATATTCGGCTTTTAAGCATCGATATATTTCCATGGAGGTAGAATGTAATCTTTCTACCTGGCCCTTTACTTCACTTTTCTGAGTTGGAGTACGGTAGAGCTCGATTTCCAATGTTTAGAACAGTAGGGCATAGAAGGCCTCTTTCGTTATCAGTTAGTATCATTCTAGGCGCCGTTAAGTAATGAAGTGCGTCCAATAGTGTTTCACATTGATGATTGCTCATTTCGATTGTAAGGGGAAAGTTTAGCAAGTTTAGAGAATTTGTCGATGCAACTGAGGTATATTTTTTTCTTCAATGTAAAAACGTCGATATGAACTATCTCACATGGATAGTTAGGGATAAGGGTTAACTGTAGTAGTGGAATATTTGAATGCCTGTTGTGTGCAAATAATATTAGTCATCCTGAGGAAGAAATTCTTCTCTAGAATTTGAATACGGGTCTGTTTTGAATTTCTATACGCTCTGCGATGATCTCTTTCGATGACTTTGCAAATTTGCTCTTCGTCCGTGATATCCTGTACTAAATGCTGTGTTATGCGTATTTCAAATAATTTAAAATTCTGGAAGCAACAGGTTTGAAGGAGTAGGAAGGAGTTGGGTAATCGTGCGGAATTTTAATTCCATTTCAAGTACTTTTGTAGTGAGTTTAAAAGGTTTGATGGGGGAAGCGTTTACTGGAATTGAGTGACGCACATATCCAGCATGTGGGAGTTAACACGAGTAATCGGACAGATCTGGATAAGAAATCAATTTATTCCGGTAGGCGTTAATTGGTGTTTCAAAGTGGGGAATTAAATGAGACGCATAAGGAGCGCTATGAATTGTAGCTATAGAATCCGACTCGGATGCAGTATTAACATATAGGATGCAGGTAATTAACATACGTTGTAACTCTTATTGGTAGTCACTAAACTAACTTAAACCTTGTTAGTGGTTTGGTTAACTTGTAAAGAACACATCTACTTTCGATTGGATTACGAAATATACTCTGCTTTTAAAGTAGCTGTGGCTTCAAAAATTAGATTGTTACGAGTGCAATTACTATATTCATGGGAAGCCTTTAAGCAACTCTACTGCAACTACCCAAAGTCATGGTATCACGATTCGTTCACACAGATCCGCCAGTCACGATTGAAAAACATGGTTTCGTTGCCGCTTCCACGCGAGCATATTGAGCATGCATCTGCATTCGTACTCTAACTGCTGAAGGTGTAAGAGTGTAATTACTGACAGCCAAATCAAAAGTAGCTCCCTTCCAGACGAAAACTTTGCTTTGCCTTGAGCTGTATGCAGCTCACCTTTTACCAGATCTTTTTAATTTTGTAAGGCCTTTACTTAATTGCCCTAATACAAAAGTTGTCCCAAGCGACAATCTAATCTTCGTGTTTAGTGGTACGGTGTGTGTTGTGTCTACCGGATTTGTGCTTATAAGGATTGGTAGAAAAGCCTTCATATCGAAATGTTCGAAGATAATTGAGTCTGTATGTTCTTGAATATGAAACTTGTTAAGAACGATATGACTGTTAATATTAGTGTTTCATTTTTGAATGTGGTCTTTTGTAACCAATGCCGGATTTATAAAAGAGTATGTTCGTTCAATATTCGGTCACGTCGGGGTCACTATTAATATTTAATATGAGTTTATATTAAACGAACAAAAACTTGTGAAATGTAGGGTTTTAATTCGAACTCCCTATCGTTAGCACGTACCGGGCCCTGTCGTAGTTAATAAATGCGCTAATTCGGAAGCACCAGCATTTCACAAGTTTTCGTCGTGAATATAGGCATTTTAAACAAGTGTTCGCGTCGGTCTAACTTACACAGCAGCCAGAAGCCATCAAAAGCCCACTAGAAACAAGAGGAAACGCTAAAGTCGAGTGCCGCGACTATAAGACACCCGTTACTGTTTTACAAAATTTTAATATACTATTTTGCTAGTGGAAATTCACAAGGCGCCACCTATTGTCAGAGGAAGTATGTTGAGTATGCTTATAGTGACGTCACTGCCCATGTCAGGCCTTATAACCTTAATTTCTTTATAAATAGCGAAATAATGTTCCGATTAGAAAAATCTTTAGTAAATCGATACTGAATTTCAACTTTCTAGCTCAAATAGTTCCTGAGATTTCAGCTATTTTAGTTTTTTGTGATTTGTGGGCGTTAGAGTGGGCATGGCAGGATGCTGTAATAAACTTGCGCTGTCCCGGGACCTCAAGAATCTTCATGGTAAATCTAAACTTTGTATCTCTTATAGTTCCTGAGATCTCAGCGTTTATACGGACAGACGGACGGACGGACAGACGGACAAACGGACAGACAGACAGACATGGCTCATTCGTCTTCGCTATTCATTCTAATCAAGAATATATATACTTTATAGGATCGGAAACGCGTCCTTCTACCTGTTACATACTTTTCAACTAATCTAGTATACCATTTTACTCTACGAGTAACGGGTATAATTGCTCTACGAGTAACGGGTATAAAAACGATATACATGGCGCCAAAGACTTGAAGTTGCTGACCGGACCGATTCGGCTATACAGGTATAGAATGCTTAAGGCTAAAAGTTAATCTTTGGCGTTTTTATAAATTATTTCGGCTCAGCTTTCATCTTTTTGCATTCGTTAAAAATTTATTTGGGTGTTTATTTTAATTTCGTCGTAGACCCAACTTGTGTCTTAATTCCCGAACTTATCGTAGTGAGCACCAATTTGGGGTTCAATTTTAAGACAGGAAAAAGTGATTTATTTAGTTTTTGTTTTTCTTTTAGCCTGTTGCTCGAAAAAAATTACGTGACGTTTTTAAGCGCATTTTCTGTCCTAAATTTGCAGCATGTCTGCCATTTTCCAAGCCTCAACGCTATTTTCTGGGGACTTTGGATCCCGCTTATATATTCGTTGTCTTTTTATTTATCGGCCAGTGCATCATTTTCCGCTAAGTATCGTTACATATAAACGTAACAAAAACGTAACGTAAACTCTTTGCATTTTCCTTCCGGTCGTTGAACAAGTGCAAGCGTTGTTGTTGTTTTTTGCAGCGTTTTAGGGATTTTTGGCTAAGTTTGGGCTACCCTTTACTTTTTGTGCATGCCTCGTATTAGTGCCGAAGAAATTAACAATTAATATATTATGTTTATATTTTTTTTTCCAAAATTCATCTACAAGTCCCCTGCCGAAAAAATACCACTCGTTTATTTATTATATTTATTTTTTCTCGATATAAAATAAATTATTTATCACGCTCTTTGAATCTTAAAAAATTTCAATAAACATCAACGAACAAATTAACAAATAATATATTATTTGTATTTTTTTTTCGAAAATTCATCGACAAGTCCCCTGCTTGCCTACGTTCGGAATATACCACTCGTTTATTTTTTTTCGAATTCAAATAAATTTTTGATCGCGCTCTTCGATTGCTTAAAAATTTTAGTAAACAATAACATGGCGAGCAAAGATATCGAAGCGCTTACAAATAAACGAGATTTAATAATGAGGAGTATATCCCGAACACAGCTGTATTTACAAGAGGGTCGACTATATCTAAACCCAGTCGAATTAGAATATAGATTAGAAATTTTGAATTCGCACATTGAAAATGTGTGTGTTTATTCGTAGGAATAAACTCAGAGCATTGTTCCACGAGGAACTGGAAGAAACTGCCGTAATGGCCAGATCATTATTGATTTCGCTAATAAGCAAAGGCAGGCCTATGAACGCCGATGATGCTGCTCCGTCGGACACTTCTCAATGCTGTTTGCCGAGCGTTGCTCATCCAACTCTTCCAACTTCTTATTTTATAAGCCTTTTCGAAACATTTGTCGACAAAGATGATAATATCGGTCTGGCTGGCGACGCTTTAGGCACAGTCAGGAGGTTCCAAGTCACTGCGGTTAATTACCCCAAAGCCCTGGCTACCCTGAAGCAGGTGTACCATGTGTTCTTCGACAATATATCGACACTTTTAAATCTGCCGAAAATGTCCCAGCCATCAGCTACAGAGCTCTTTAGGATCCTCTGCAGTCTATTGGGAATGACAAACCGATAACGAATGCCTTCCTCATCCATTTAATAATGAGTAAAGTCGATGCAGGAACGAAGAGAAAGTGGGAAGAACAGTTGGACTATACTTCGCTTCCCCTTTGGAGCGAATGTGAGACGGCTTTGGATAGGCGATATGGCACATGGTCGCCGACGAGGCTTCCAAGCCTAAAAATGTTCAGCCTAACAATACGTTCCCGAAGAAGAGTGGAAATAAAAGTTTTCCGTTGGTCGCTGCCAGGGAGGACCCTGCCTTATGTGTGTTTTGCACCTCAGCAGAAAATCAAATAGGAAATTGCACCTTTTTCGCTTCTTTAAACGTGCAGCAGAGATTCGATTTTGCTAAAAAAAAAGTGCCCTTATGCATTAACTGCCTTTGCAAGGGTCACACTGTTAAAAAATGCAATTCGAACAAGTGCAAGGTGTGCAAATCTTCTCACCGCACAATATTGTACAGATACTCTGCTAATACAAATCTCACGTTGCCGCTTCCTCCCCACCCCGCGCTCATGCAAGAGTCTCCATCTACTTCTTATGTTATGCATGCGACTGTATCAGATAGAGTTAGTCTTTCCACAGCTATCGTGAGCGTATCAACGAAAAGTGACGAATTTGTGATGGCGTTGCTTGACTCTGGTTCACAAGTAAATTTTGAGACTACAAATTATGAGAGAGGGCGTGGTGTGCTCTAGTGCTCAGGCAACGAAAAATACACACAATAGTGAAGTCGCGAATAGGAAGCAGTCAGTTGTCGTCGGATTTTTATGTTTTTAAAAATATTTCTGGTTATCATCTGGATCAAGCGGTGAACACCAACGGGTAGAGGGTGCCTGAAAGTATTCGATTGGCAGATCCATTCTTCTTCAAGTCCCAAAAAAATTGACGTGCTTATCGGTGCAGATTCATCTTTGTAATTCTGTCAGTTGGTCAGATAAAGAAGGATGGCGCAAGCTAAGTATCCAAATGCTGCGAAGGTCATTCAGAAAGATTTGCGACGATCTGTTGACAGACGCCAGGAGCGTTGAAAAAGCGTTTTGCAAGAGGCAGGTTTTGAGTTGGCAAAGTGGTTTTCAAACTGATTTGTTGTCATCTCTGTTTATAGCATAAGATAATTTAAGTCTAATAAAAGAGTTAACATTGGAACTCCCTATCTTTAGCACGTACCGAGCCATGTCGTAGTCATATTAAATATTAAGAGTAAGTGGACCCGGTGTCTATGAGAAATTTATGCGGGTTTGTTGTACTCAATTTTAAAGATAACAGGACATAAGGTTAAGGTCTTCCGTGGGACTAATGGTTTAAGACGCCGACTGGTTGTCCGAGGCTTCTTGTAAAAAAATTGCACCATCGTTGATGTTCCATGAGGCAGTAGGGGTATTGTCGTTTCATTGGATTGTCGTTTCGGAATGGGTTCTGCCGACCTTTAGAGTTTTGGTCGTAAAAATTCTGTTTTGTTTGTGCAATTTCGAAAGCCTATAATACAGATTCCGGATGCTAGGATCTAATTGAGGCAGATGTCGGAGTATAGGGCGTGTTTTGCATAGGTGTCATTAGGTCATTAGTCAATGATTCCAGTTGGCCTCTTAACTTTGCTATTGTGAAGAATAGTTTATTAGAGTCCCCTTGGTAAGGTTAATAAGGTAAGCTTCATGTGCCATGCCTTTTACTCTAATCCGAATAGCCCTAAGCATCATTTGCCTGTACGACGTCTGATCTACGGACCATTTTATTAGCAATTCCTCGACGCTGGTAATGAAAGTTTCCAGATTGTCAGAGGGACCCTCAAAAGTTGGCAAAAGTTGCACAAACGCCAATATATCCTTCAGACTTAAATTTGTGTTGGCGATAGTCAACGAGCTGCTAACTGCGGGGCTGATGGAGCATGATGCATGACCAGAGTCTAAATTATTAATTTTGGTGTTAGATAGTGGAGATTCTTGTTCTATTTGATCAAGCCGCTCTTCTTATTCAAGTTTCCTAATGTTGTAATGCCTGATGAGGGGGATGAGTATTCCATTGCATTTGTGTCAAAGAAGCTAAACAAAGCACAACAAATTATTCTGTAACGGAGCAAGAACTCTTTGCAGTGTTGGTGTGCATCAAAAGGCTTACGGAATACATAGAGGGACACCAGTTTACCGTAATCACTGATCACGCTTCTTTAAAATGGTTAATGGCGCAGACCGATCTGCGTTCCCGATTGGCACGGTGAGCATTGAAACTTCAGGGCTTTGATTTCAAAATCGAGAACCGGAGTGGCAAGCTGAATATCGTTCCCGATGTTTTGTCCAGGGTGAATGGAAAGAATGTTGCAGCGGTAGACGTCGATCATGGGTTGATTGCGGACTTGCATGCCGAAGTATTTAAATCACCGGATTACTCAATGTTTCGAAAGCAAATACTAGCAAATTGGGATAAGCTGCCTGATCTAAAATTTGTTGATGATCTGGTATACAAACGGATGGAGCAAGATACGAGTGATGCAATTCACGATCAATTTATTTGGAAGAAATTGGGAAATGCTCATGACGATCCTTTAGCATCGCATGGTGAAATCCACAAGACCCTGGAGCGTATAAGGCGTTATTATTATTGGCCAGGGCTTGTGAAGGATGTCAAGGCATACGTTTAGGGATGTGAAATTTGTAAGGCAGCCAAGGCTGCTGAGGCTGAATAGGGTGCAGAAACCACCGATGGGAAACGCACCGGAGTCAAATAGATTCTTTCAAAGATTATACGTGGATTTCTTAGGTCACATAGGTATTTTTATTGTCTTGGATCATTATTCCAAATTTGTATTCCTGAAGGCAATAAAGAAGCAAACGCCAGAAAGACAAGACAAGGTCGTTATCAAGCATATGGAGCAGGAGTTGTTTCATACATTTGGATTTCCGGAGACGAGTATCTCGGACAATGGTTCGCAGTTTAAGGCAGACGTTATTCAAGCAAATGCTTCGGAACGGGTTAACCGATGCGTGATCGCGGCTATTAGGTAGTATGTAAGGCCAGATCAGAAAGACTGGGACGAAAAACTCAGCAGCATTTGATGTGCCTTATGAACAGGCATTCACTCCGCTATGGGAACGTGTTGGTGTTTGGATATCAGTTTATGGGTTCCGGGGCTACTTGCAAGTTCTAGGACTCTAGGGACTCAAGACCATGAGATGGAACAGGGAAGACTTCATGGAGATAGTGCGTGTCAAGGCTCGCGATATTTTGCAGAAGCAAAAGGAGAAAAATTAGTGATTATATTATTTGCGCACCAGACCTATATCTAGAGGTGCCGTGCGAACTCACCTTTGACAGGGGCTTATGTCAGAATTCGGCGGCTACCCGAATGAGGTTGAGTGTTGGGAGAGGGTCCCCGCTTGATTCGGGCGTCTCCGCTTTCTTTTTGATCTTGGCAGTCGAGCGGTGCAGTTCGATTTCGGTAAAGACAAGTTATATAAAACCGAAAGCAGTTAGACGCGAGTGAGAAAATGCATTCCTTTTTATTCTTTTTTCGTTGCCGCTGCCAAGACAAAGAGGAAATTTATTTTTTTATTCCGGAGAGCACTTTGCAGCCTGATTCAGCGCTGAGTCCCGCAGGGTGAGTCAAATTGTACTGCTAAAAGGGCGTTCGGTCTAATTGCATAAATTCCCCAAAGCAGGGCCCGGCCATAATATTATAATAAAACGAGAAAAGAGGCATAATTTATTCTGCTAACGAAGGAAGACCTTTGAGCGAAGCGGAGAATCCAAAGTCGAGCGGAGCTCAAGCAACCTGCAGCAGTTCCGCGATCCCGTCCCACAGCAGCCAGATAAGCATTTAAAAACCTAAGTTCGGTGCCCTTTGCCAAGCAAATCCAAGCGGGGCGAGATAAACAAGAAAACATGTAAAAGTCTACCGTTGAGTTTATCTGTCCCGCGGGGAGGCGCTCAAAAAGAGAGGGACTACCGGTCGAAGTGACGCTTTAGTCAAGCGGCGGCGCGATTGCGATTTTGATTGAATTTGAAGACGACACCGTCGGGTCTAGTTATTAAAGTTAAATCTTTTTTTTTATGTTCTCGGCATAGTGAAAAGTCAATAATTGTGAGTGGAAGGAATAGGGAAAAAAATGGTGGAAAGGAATATGGCGGCCATAAAAAATTTGGTCAGCCAGTTTTATTTATATTTAAATGAGTGGTTTTTTTTGTAACTTTTTTTTTGTGTGAATGTCAAGTGAAGTGGAAACCCGGTTTTTGCGTTTTTATAGCAAAAATGTTACAACAAAAAAAAATTATAACAGAAAGGAAAGTCCCGTTGGACATATTTCTTCCTTTCCCCCTTTTTCAGCTAGCTTCGACGAAAGCGCTTTCTTCAATAGATCCCTAAGGAAAAGTGGTTAGTGAGGAATTATCTAATTTATTATCTTTTGAAAATAACACCCGACCGCGATTTAATGCAAGCCTCATTATAGGCAATGCCTTTTCCACGGTGCCTGACAAATGCATCAAAATTAAGTTTTTTTCTGTTCTGAAAACCGAGTCTAGTACATTTTATGGAGAACAAATTCCCAAAAGTTTTTTTACTATTCATCCACCCGATTAAACGGCTTTGCCAATCGCTTGAAAGTACCGTAATTTGCTAGTTTTAAGTTTGAGTTTACCATTACCAGTATCCATATTTTTTAGTTTTTTTTCTATGTGTAATTTCTGTTTGCTTGTTAATTCTAATGTTTTGGGCCGTAAATAAATATTTTTTATAATGTTTTAAGAATTTCTAATTTTATTGCCTTCACCAGCATATCGCACCAGTAGTCGCCAGAGATTTAGGGGTCATACCATAGGATAGAATCAGATGTAGGGCGAAACAAAACCTCAACAACAGCCGAGGGTTTAGTTCCAGTTACGTGTTGATGAGAGACTGTTCTGTCTATATATGTGATTGTAGTTACTTGCTTGAACACTCGTAAGTTAAAAAATATATATTTTTTTTTATTAAAGCGAATTATTACAAGATTCTTTGATGAAGAACACCGACTCGAACAATTTTGTGTCTTGAACTGAACTTCACTGGGTGTTGAGTTTTACAGTAGTGCACTTAGATTTATAAACTTCACTTAATAGTATATCGATTATAATTATACTTGAACGCGTACCGATAATAACTATCCTCGAGCGTTAACTGTCTTAAACTGATTTTATCTTAAGTCTTAATTTACTATGAAGCCTTGGTTTTTGGGCTTTTACAATTATTATGTTCTCTGAGAGATCTTTCTTATATCTAAGCTTTATTCTCTTGTATTCAAGTTCGATACTCTTGAATACAAGATTTCTCTTTTCAAGTGTCCGTAACAGGACTCCTACTTTAACCTTAATCGTCAATGGAAAATTTCGGTATGAATGTTTAGTCTAAGAGTCTGAGTAACAAGACTCTCTTGTTTTTCGCAAGTGGAGAAAATAATTTAGGCCTGCGATCTGTCTATGTTTAGATAAAGTTCTGGGGTGTTTAGATAAAGGTCTGGGAAAGTTTATCTTTTCATTTTTCATGGTCGATTAAGTTTACATAAAAAGGTATCTATATCTTACTTATGACTAAAGTTAAAGGAGACGAGGTTATTGTGGATATGTAACTCCCCCACACTTTGAATAAAGTCTGTCCTCAGACGTTAATATTTGGGTATAAAGTTATGTTTTCTTCTGTGCTTATTTGTGGAATTATTTCCTCACAGGTTTTGTTTTCTTCATTTTTCTTAACATACTTCACAATAAGTTGTTTTGGAATATTCTTAAATTTAAATATTACGTACAATATGATGCTTACTATTACGATTACAAATGTCGTGATACATATAATCTGGAATGTTCTGTAATATTTAACTTGAGAATTTATTATCTCTTTTGTCTGTATGTGTGAACTATGTTCAACTTTTGTTATGTTGTTGCTTACATAAATGCTTTGTGTATAGTCGGCTATGGAATTTGATATTATAAATTCATCCACTTGGATGGTTTAATTTTTGATTTTAATCATATTGTTTCCATAGATGGAAATTTGATTACTTATACAGTTTTGTTTTATAAAGGATTTTGGCAAATTTCATGTTAATAATATATTTGGTTCTACATAATTTATTTGTTTTTTTTTGTGAGTCTTAGTGTATTTACATTCTGTTTCTTCCTGTTTTATTATTCCAATTATACATTTATCAAATGTTTCTATTCCTGTTTCTTTCGCAAAAACTTTTCCTTCATTAATATAAAATTCTTTAGATGTGACTTCCGTTAATATATTTCCTAGTCTATCGGGGTATGGAATTATTTTAAAAATTGGTGTTTCAATTAATTTATTGGGAATTTGAGAAATAATTAGAATTTCATTTGTATCTGATTTTAACCATGTTGAAGTTTTTACTTTAGGTATTTTCTCTGAATTCACGTGATCTAAATAGTCATGTTTTAATAGTTTGGGGTTGAATATACCACGACGAGTTAATTGCATTCCAAGTTCTATATCTTCAACGTATTCTGTGAATTGCTGGAGATTGAAAATTAATACAGCTACTTGGTTATCTTTTTCTTTTTGTTCCTTGAAATTTTTTATGATGAACATCAGCCGGTATTAATGACATAAATTACTAATTTAAATCACTACTTTCGATAGAATTTTCTGATAGAGTTTTAATTTTGTCTGCTAATTCGGCTCAGTCTTCCTGATCTAGTGTTTCAAATAAATATTTGCAAGCTGAGCTGCTTCGTCTTAGTATTTTTATTCCATTTATTTCTCTATTTAACTTTTCAACTAAGTATTTAATTTGGAGAATATTTTCAAAGGTTTTTGCTTCTTTTAATAAGTTTTCTTAAGTTCTTTGTGTTTTTGTTAGATTTACGCATAGGTAGTGATATTCGAAATCTGTTGGGATTGTTATTATTCCTGTTTTGAATATGAAATATCCATTTTTCGCTTCGATCGGGTTTATCTCCATACTTTGTCCATTAGTTATTGTTGCTAACTGAATTACTAAGATTAGTACGTGTAGTAGATTGGTCTTCTTCTTCAGTTCTTCTGGAATTATCTTATTTGCTTTTATTAAACTTCTTTTTCTTTTTATATTTTGACTTATAATGTATGATTTTCCTGCCTCTGTTAGTTTCTTCATATTGTTTATTGTCTATTTGTTTAATTTCACCAGTTTTCCTAAATGGGTTAGTGATTTTGGCTTTTACAATAGGGGATTGTCTATACTTAGTATCAATTTCATAATCACTTATTTGTTCATTTAATTTATTAATCTTTCGAATTTTCTTTTGTTGAGACTTATCATCGCAGCGGACTATTACTTCTTTTTTATTATTTCAGTATGTTGTCCCCGCGAATATGCAGCGCCACAGGGTACGAAGATAAATCGCCGCGGCAGGTTATTCACAATTTTTTGCTCCAATGAGCAGTTAACTGTGTTTCGCAACGAGTTCTTGTAACTTAATTTTTATTTGTATTTTTTTTCATTTCAAACGCACAACGCCGTGTTGTTGATGTTTTCTTTAATTTAATTAAATTTTTCTTTGTTTGAACTTTGGGAGTACCTTTTGTATTGATTTGTTTGTATTTAATTTTTTTGACTGGTATAGGTCTTTTCTGCTAAGCAAAGTGAACGTAGGAAGAGCTTACACCGAAGTGTCGCGCTCTTAAACCGGACCACACTCGTCCGTTGGGCTCTCGCTCTCAGAGCCAACACTTTGGATACAACTTTGGATCAAGACAACAGACAAAACTGTGTCATGTTTTTTTTTTTCATTTTCTCTGTGTACGAATTTTCTACATGTAAATTTTGTATTAAAAGAAACAATTTTTTTCCTTGCAAGCCTGTTAAAGGATTTTTGTGTACTTTCGGTTTCCGTGCAGTTTGTTTACTTTCTGGCACTGGGCGCGGTGGTCCGTATAATAATACCAATTTCAATTTTTCCAAAAACCTTTACACGATGTCAACGAAATCATATCAAATAAATTAACTACATAAGAAACTCTCTCGTATGCACTTGCCGTGCCCTATCGTTTATCGCCGGGTCTTAATATAAATAAAAAACCTGCTTTACCAGTTTCGTGGTCTCCTTAATTTAGAATCATATTAAGTTTTTAATGGTCCGTTTTTTTTCATAATTTATTTATCTTTATCAAACTACCTAGCTCTTATAGTTACCGAGATTTAAGAGTTTTTGGTTTTCCGTGTTATGTGGGCGTTAGAATGTGCTTAATCCCACCATGCTATTACTTATACTTAACGAGATATCAGCGTTTCTACAAATAGCCGTATTTTTAGCTTTTTGATCTCAAGATTACACAAGCTTAATCATAACTTTCGTGCTCTAACAGTTCCTGAGATTTCAGCGATTTTATTTTTTTGCGATTTGTAGGCGTGGCAGGATGCTGAACTTTGAGATCTCAACGTTTATACGGACAGTCGGACAGACGGTCGACGGTGGCTAAATCGACTTACACTTGATTCTTATATATTTCTTTATATACACGTGGCCCACGTATCGTTTGCTTTTTGAACTAAAGATAATTTTGACTTTGACATTTTAAGACACATTGACAATGTGTCAGATATTTAGTAAAAGCTTTGCGGCTTACAAAATGGTTAAGTTTACGGTCAAAGAAAATGTAAAAATATTTAAAACTTTCTATCAAAGTTGATAGTCTTCAACCTTAAACGCAAGAAATTTGCGGTCAAAATTCGGAAAAAATAAAGAGCCTTCCAGGCAGTTTGTGGATAGTTTTGTGAAGCGTGTGCATGAGACTGGATCGTTGATGGATAAAACAACACGTTTACGTACTCGTCCAGTTCGGTCGGTCAAAAATATCGGTGCGATGGCTGAAACTGTCAATGACAATCCATCGACATCAGCTCGGCACCGTGCTCAAGATTTGGACAAAAATTGTATTTTCTGATGAGGCCCATTTCCACCTTGTTGGATATGTCGTCTTGGAGAAGCCAATGCATCCACAAAGAGTGACTGTTTGGTGCGGTACGTGGTCGGGTAGCATCATTGGGCCGTTTTTCTCTGAAAACGAGGAAGGAGCCGCCGCAACCAACCGCCGTTTACGCTATCGCGGCATGTTTTCCCCGAATGGAAGAGGAAGGCATAGACAACTTATGGTTCCAGCAGGACGGGGCTACGTGCGACACAGCCAATGTTTCAATCGATCTTTTGCGCTGTACGTTCGAAACGCAAATCCTTCGTCGGCCACCCTATACATGTAAACATATACAGTCGAATTAATATTTAATTAAAAGTGTAACGCTTTATATGTTTTAAGTTATATTCGTCGTTGACCCAATAAGGGCTAAATAATTAACTAACATCTGTCGTAGTGAGCAGAAATTTAAGGTTCAGATTCAAGGCTGAAACGTTTTTTATAAAGTGTAACATCATTTTTTGACCTGTTACTTAAAGGAAATCGTTATACATTTATGCATGCAGTTTCTTTCCAAGCTTGCCGCGCTTTTCCGCCATTTTTTCAAGCCTTGGCGTTGGGACTTTACATCCTGCATATATATTCGTTGCCTTTATATAATATATCCGCCAGTTCATCATATTCTGCTAAGTGCCGTCCTATATAAAACAGAGTGCTGCCAGTTAAATACAAATTATATACATAGAAGGGATAGTGGGTTTCCCAGGCTACCGTCTATGTCGCCGTGGTACAGCAGTCAATATCCGGTTCGATTATGTAATGTCAATTGCCGTTCTGCTTTAATGGTTCCTCTAGGTAAATGTTTGGTCTAGTCTGACATGTTGCAGACCTAAAGCCAGCAACTGCGGTATATATCCACCCGTGATTGATAAGTCATTTTCGAACAAGAAATATCCCTCCATTCGTTTACAGGAAGCGACAATCCAATCTTGGTGTTTAGTGGTACGGTGTGTGGTGTCTACCGGATTTGTTTATAAGATTGGTAGAAAGCTTCATAAATATAACAGACTATGTTTATTTTGGTAGAAGGATAGTGGTTTTCCCAGGCTACCGTCTATGTCGCCGTGGTACAGCAGTCAATATCCGGGTTTCCTGGCCGATGTATGTAATGTCAAGGTGTCTTCTTGGTCAGCGACGGGCGCTCTTGAAAATTACCGGGGATAGACGTCTTATAAGAATAGAATGGAAGCAACTACCTTCAGTATTAGTGGCCTTAAGGCACGCTAGCCAAAATCAGAAAACATAACAGCTTCCGCAGGGGTAATTTTAATTAGCGACCTCTCTTTTATTGAAGTAAAATACCCGAAGTCTTAGCTCCATTCTAGGGTGAATCAATAACCACCAGGGAAAAGTACGACCTGCTGTTACCCGTTAATTAACCTATAGAACCATGACCGTCATCGAGCATCTTCAGTCCATCGGCGTCGCGTGTTATAACTCGTACGACGTACGTTGTTCATACGAAGTCTGTGACCCCTAAGCCAACGCTGTTTCATTCGGATACCCGGTTGTCCTGTGTTGCGGCATGGTGTGCTGGTGCGACACGGGCAAAAACACATGGACTGACGCTCTATTATTTCATAATCCGGACTTCAAATATTGATCATTAAACAAGGCTGGAGAAAAAATGTTAGACCTATAAAGAGTGATTGCGACTTTAAATTTTAAACATTGGCTATAAGTCATTCTCAATTTTTGCAAAAAGAGCTTTATACGAATGTGAAAAACCGTCCAGCTAGTTCTCTCTTTCCTAATTCACTTCATTATTTGTACATTTAAGTTACTAATTTGCTTAGAGCTAATGCTAGAGCATGCTCTCGGCTCTTGGCAACTCAACGCGGACAAGATGGCAATGAAATCTTGAGATAGTACTTATGGACCACCCTCCCCCTAACAAGAAAAAACGTTCCCATCTCTGATTGTACGCGCTCTTCCGTGCGGTTAGTTAATTCCCCAACCTATTATTGCTTTTAAGGTATATCTTTTCTCCTATATCAAAAATTTTTCTAGTCGGATAGCATCCCTTTAGTTTAGCATGATTTTCGAGACTGTGTACCACTGCCAATTTTTATCGTCGTAAGCTGAGTGCAGGGCATATCTTGCTTGCAAGACTTTGAGCGACCTTTCAATATAATACACCGAAGCGGCTCTACGATAATGATTACCTGAGAAACTCCATCCACATCGCATGGTACCGAATCGAATTTTATGAACGATGAGTTTGCTCAGAGACTACAAATCAAAAGAGATATGTTTTTAAAAAATATTTATTCGATGCTTCAATCCGCATATAAATGCAGGTTGGTTTGAATGACATCTTATTGGTAGTCACTAAACTAACATAAACCTTGTTAGTGGTTTGGTTAACTTGTAAAGAACACATCTACTTTAGATTGGATTCCTCTTTCCTGGATCTGCGCACGACTAAACTCAATATACTCTGCTTTTAGAGGAGCTGTGGCTTCAAAAATTAGATTGTTACGAGTGCAATTACTATATTCACGGAAAGCCTTTAAGAAACTCTACTGCAACTACCCAAAGTCATGGTATCACGATTCGTTCACACAGATCCGCCAGTCACGATTGAAAAACATGGTTTCGCTGCCGCTTCCACGCGAGCATATTGAGCATGCATCTGCATTCGTACTCTAACTGCTGAAGGTGTAAGAGTGTAATTACTGACAGCCAAATCAAAAGTAGCTCCCTTCCAGACGAAAACTTTGCTTTGCCTTGAGCTGTGTGCAGCTCACCTTTTACCAGATCCTTTTAATTTTGTAAGGCCTTTACTTAATTTCCCTAATATAAAAGTTATCCCATGGACCGACTCGGAGATAACATTTATGACCAATCGCCACTTTTTCTGACCTGATTCATTCGTTTTTTTAGGCACGACCCATACAGGTGCGCTCTAAATGGAATGGCTATTCTTGATAATATTCTGTTGAGGCATCTTTAAAATTTGAAAAGTTTTTTAAACTGCTTGCTAAGTTTAAGTCAATTTTGTATTTCTTCATTGTTCCTGTTTGAATATCTAATTTCGACTGTGCGTTGTGCCGTCTCTGCTTGTAATGGTTCCTCTAGGTACAATGTTTGGTCGTAGTCTGACATGTTGCAGACCTCAAAGCCAGCAACTGCGGTATATAATCCACCCGTGATTGATAAGTCATTTTTCGAACAAGAAATATCCCTCCATTACGTTTACAGGAAGCGACAATCCAATCTTGGTGTTTAGTGGTACGGTGTGTGTTGTGTCTACCGGATTTGTGCTTATAAGGATTGGTAGAGAAGCCTTCATAAATACTAGGACAGACTCTGCTATGTTTATTTTTGCGTCTAAGCTGCTTTAAAACCCCATGCCGAAGAGGGCCCTAAAATATGGGTGGAAGTCGAACAAAAGGAATTTTGGTTTTCCTGCTGTATCGAAATGTTCGAAGATAATTGAGTCTGTATGTTCTTGAATATGAAACTTGTTAAGAACGGTATGACTGTTAATATTAGTGTTTCATTTTTGATTGTGGTCTTTTGTAACCAATGCCGGATTTATAAAAGAGTATGTTCGTTCAATGTTCGGTCACGTCAGGGTCACTATTAATATTTAATATGAGTGTATATTAAACGAACGAAAACTTGTGAAATGCAGGGTTTTAATTCGAACTCCCTATCGTTAGCACGTACCGGGCCCTGTCGTAGTTAATAAATTCGCTAATTCGGAAGCACCAGTATTTCACAAGTTTTCGTCGTGATTACAGGCATTTTAAACAAGTGTCCGCGTCGGTCTAGCTTACACAGCAGCCAGAAGCCATCAAAAGCTGTTTTACAAAATTTTAAAATATTATTTTGCTAGTAGAAATTCACAAGGCGCTACCTGCCCGTGTCAGGCCTTATAAACTTAATTTCTTTATAAATCTTTAGTAAATCGATAGATATTAACAGAAATAAGTTATAAAAGGTCAAACGAAGGCATTCATAATAATATTATAGACGGCACAGTTTTCCGCGGTTTGTGGGCGTAAGAGTGGGCGTGGACGGATGCAACTTCGTGACAAGTTGCAGAGGCATCTCTTATATACGTGTTCATAAGCAAAATTTTATACCTTTTATAGTTTTCAATATTGTTGCATTAGTTAGTAGCCTTGATAAAAAAAAAAAAAATTCTCATTGGGAGCATCATAAAAGCCTACATGCTTAATCCGAAACGTAACACAGGTGCAGATATCAGAGCTTATTTTAGTCGGCGAATCGGAATGAAATGTCCCTACGAATCAAATCAGAAAGTGGCTTGGCCTTCAACGCGTAGTCTGTACTGAATCGCCTAAAGTAGGATGTTGATCCGAGGAAACGCAAAAGACTCTTTCGACCATGTGGAAGCGAAAAGTTCTTGACTGCTTGCGTTCCGGCTTCTGACGGTCTTATAGTTCCTCCTTCGACAATATAACCTAAAAAGTCAACCTTTTCCTTGAGAAACTGACATTTGCTCCACTTAATTTTCAAATTAAACTCTAAAGCTCGGTTAAGGACACGCTCTAGCTTGTAGATTCCTTCGCTTACATCCTTAGAGGAAATAATGATCATCCATGTATGGTACGACTGTACCGTCTTGAACCATATCCAGTAGAATTGCATAAATTAATCTTGAAAATACGGCTAGTCAACTGGTACATCGAAAAATCAATTCGCTAAGCCAAGTGTTGTAAATAGTCTGTTTCCTTGCAGTCTTTCAATGACTTCATCTATAAGTGGCATCGGGAAATGATCCTTGGCAATCTTCGCGTTTAGCCGTCTATATTCGCAACAAAGCCGTTTGCTGCCATCCTTTTTCGGTACCAAGACAACAGGTGAGGCATACTCAGATGAACTTGGCTGGATCTCTGATAGCCATTTCTCAACCTGGTTGTTTACGATAGACTTGTCTGCATGTGAAATGCGTCGAGGGCGTTCACTTAGCAAAATTTTCATTCCTAAGGGACTGTCCTTTTACTTCTCTGGCTTGTAGTTGTTGGTCAAATCTTTCACAGTATTTGCAATTGGTTTCTCCAGATTAGCGATGTCGATCTCGGGCTACTCGCTTTCAGCAAAAAGACACACTTGAGTGTATTCCTGAAATATCTGTAGCTCTGTCTCAACTGCTTTTTCTATAGTAAAGGACTCCTGGCTGTTCTGGTTCTCTTTTGCCTAAAATTTTACCGACTTCTCTGAGAACATCAGGTATACTTGCTTCCAAATGCTATTCGCGATGACTTCTGAATACTTGATATCATTTCTGCTGGCAACATGAAAATTTACGGTTTCAAAACTGCAAAGCGTATTTAACTCACTGTTACAAATACCGACCAGACAGTGGTTTTCATTAACAAGCTCGATATTTCCTAGCGTCTCAACCATGTCATCAAGGATAAGGTAGAGATCACAGCATGTATCGATCAAAGCGGAAAATCGAACACCATTACAGGAAATGTCCTTAAAAATGCATTTGCCACTGCTGCTAATATGGTTCGTCCTCGTGTTGGCATTTTTCCCCTCCTTCGTTTCAGCTACCCAAGTACCTGGGCAATTCTATGCCTTATGCCTTGGCTGTTCACACCTGTAGCATTTGATGGGCTTGTTACACTCTTTTGCGAAATGTGAAGGATATCCACACTTGAAACATTTTTTGAAATTTTGTTTGGTCACATTTGGTTTTTGTCTTCGTTCGTAATATGAGATATAAGGCACTTGAGGGCGACTGCTACGAATTTTCTCATACACCTTTATTTGCTCCTTAAATTCCTGCAGAGTCCTGGCCAAATACAAGTTGCTTTTGTTGCCTTTTCCGTTTCAGCAAACAATGCGCACCCTGTGGCGACGATAACGTTGACGCTGACTCTCAGTCTATTTCACCAGATTGCAGTATTTTTTAGGCTTTTTCACCAGATTTGCGCTTTCCCAAAGCCAAGTTTTCGATGTCTCCTTCCTCCTTGCAGGATAATTGCGCACCTTGCTACACCTCTCCGGTGTACACGACTTGCCACTTAACTGCTTTTCCTCCTTCGTAAAACGCCTCCTAATTGCTGATGCGCATAATAATATTTTGCAGAGTTGCAAGCGCTATGTTTATGTTAATAGATAGTGAAGGTAATGCTAACGAAAAATACTTAAGCAAATGTCTTATATGTTTAGGCAGAACTATTGTAGACCTGACCTTTCCTTGTTTTCCTTTCTTTTCCCACATAACATATCTGTTGATAACGAGTATGGATATTTTTTGGAAGTATACCCAATTTACCCCTATCGCCTTCATGATACACATAATGATCTCAGTTCTTAAACTCAGTCAAAAATAACAATGTGATAAAAATTTAATTATAAAATTCAATTTTCATAGTGCAACTAAAATAAATGACGCGTTTTATGCCATCCAAATGAAAAATCTTTTAGTAGTTTTTAAAAAGCCAATGTATTTGGGTTTCGCTGTATTAGACTTATCAAAGTGGAAAATGTATAATTTTCATTATCAATAGATGAAACCAAATTTTCAAGGTTTTTAATTATACATAGACCAATTCATTCATCTACCCAATAAAAACTGATGATTTGTTTAAGATATTCATAATGACGTTTTAAGCAAAATTTTTCACATCCGATTTTTTTTGAGGAGGGCATTAATTTATGCCACCCATTTTATAAATAATATATATATATAATTTTTGGAAAAAAGGGGTGCCGTGAACGCTATTAATGAAAGGGCCGAAAGATTTATTTTTCTATGTTATATTTGAAGAGCGCTGCGCCTGCGTTTCTACAGCGATAACCCACTTACCCAGCCGATAAGTAAGCGACACGCATACGCTTATCTCGGCTTGTCTGCAGATAAACAGATAATTCAGAGTACAATTATTCTTGTCAGTGATCCGGACCAAATTGTAAATAGAGATTTTACTTTCAGCTAGGTGACTGGTCCTGAAATACACCCTCCGTTTGAAGAGCCATACTTCTACATGAAGTGGTTTTAAGGGGCAGGACACCTAATTTCCTCGTTGCACACTTGCGTAGTCCAAAGCTTGTGTGGATTACGCGGTCGACACCAACATCTCCGGAGACGGTGCTTTCTAATCTGTCGACGCGCCACGCAAGGGGGGTAAGTTGCCCTCCTTGATGAGGACTAGCCTAGTCTTGTATTCCTAATCGAATTTGTCCAATACAAAGCAACCGGAAGAATGTACTAGCTTAAATAAGGATCGGCAAGCTAGAGATTTTCTGGTATTTTTCATTCAGATGTGTTAAGGTGCTGTACCTTGCGTTTCAGGATTCTGCAAAAATATAAGCCCATTTATCCGATGCCAGTGAGAATTCACCGTTTCCTGATATAGATATGATTGAGCGATGGATTTTAAGTGGAAGTAGATTGGCGAAAAGAGAGGTGATGAAATTAAATTTGGGATGCCGAATTGAGTAAGGTCCGGCATAGTACAAATACGATAGAGCGGTTTTTGACTATATCGGTTGTTGAACCCGTATTATTTGGCGACAAATCGACAGGTGGTGTTTTGGACTAGGCTGAGATGAGCTATGTGGTGGCCTTTTAGGACCAGGCTGCGGTAAGAGAGTTCGATTTCATAAGAAGAAGAGAATGGTGCCTCTGGTGCCAGATCCTAAAGTTGCCGGACCTGCATGCCGTATGCATTTTAAACAAAGATGCAGCCTTTTCGCTTATCTATACCGCTGAGTCGGAGTTCATCGTAAAAAACGTGGGCATTTCAAATCGGAAATAATTCGCTTGCCTAATTCGTGCGGTTGAATTAAACGTTCTTCGAATTTGAAGAATGACTGCTCATTTAAAAAAGTAATTTGCCCGTTAAAAACCTTCGTCTCTTGGGTTCGATTTTATAAGAAGAAGAGAATGGTGCTTCTGGTGGCAGATCCTAAAGTGGCCGGACCTGCATGCCGTATGCATTTTAAACAAAGATGCAGCCTTTTCGCTTATCTATACCGCTGAATCGGAGTTCATCATAAAAAACATGGGCATTTCAAATCGGAAATAATTCGCTTGCCTAATTCGTGCGGTTGAATTAAACGTTCTTCGAATTTGAAGAATGATTGCTCATTTAAAAAATTAATTTGCCCGTTAAAATTCTTCGTTATCTGGTGCATTTTACACAAGTTCGGTTGATATTTTATTAGTTTTGCCATTATTAGGGAAGGGTATACGTTAGTCACTAGGCGAATTTTTCGATCCACTTGACTAAGGCGAGAATAAAACATGATGGTAGAACGGAACCAAAAACAAAGCGCTTCTATATTGTAATGTTTTCATTCTTATAATATAGTATTATTTTAAAGAAAAAGAGTTGAAAAATCTTGTGGCATATTGTGTCGTCTTCTGAACCCTCTTCTGCAGCACCAGCTGAATGTCGGCTGGTTTTGGCACGCTTATGCTCCCTAGATGGCCCAGGAAGTGGTGTACTCCCACGCTTGATGAACTGCTGCTGATGTGTGGGGCCTATATGCTGAGGTGGTACAGGTGCGGTCATCGCAAAGGTTTATTTGCAGTGCACGCTTTCAAACGGTACAGGGCAATCGGTTTTACAGGCTTTTTTTAGTAAAGTCACTTGTTTATTGGATTGGGAATTGTCGCGGAACGGATGAGGTAGTCTGATAAGTATCGATAGTCAGTCAGTCAGTTTTAATTGTATTCGCTCCGATCAGCGATCCCATAGAAAGAGGGAGGAGATACTGCGGTAGGTCAAATATATATTAAGTTAACGATATTTCTAAGTTGTATTTTCCCAACAGAATAAAACATCAATGCACACACGCTTTGTATAGTGTTGGTTACGCTGTGCCAAATGCCAAGTGTTAGAGGGAACTCTCGGAATTTAGATCGGCGGCTTTTATTTGCATGCTTTGAGTAGGAACTCTAACGGCATTTTGGAATTGTACGTACAATGCTAAACGTGCGACATGCCGACAACACAGTCGCCCACACGGAGCCCCAGACTTAAACAATCTAAGGCTACCGCAGCTACGAGAACCAGACCTGCAGCATCTGGCACACCAGCCGGCGCGGCGTGGAATAAAGATGGTGCACGGCACCGCCCACAGACTTCAAAGGAAAGTGGAATAAGACGCACCATGAGTACTGCTCAGGCGGAACCGCGACTTTAGGCTAGGGACCCCACAAGTACACAGATGGCGACGCTAATGGAACGGATCGCAAGTCTGGGGATTGAGTTCCTACAGGCAAGGGCAAATGAAGGACAGGCGATGGTCGCCAGGAATTCCGTTAGTATCGGGTCGAGTGGCGTCGGTGCGTCGAATACACCGCTAGGACAGGCGCCATATGTTAGCGCAACGTTAAGGCAGCGCTTAAGTGAAAATCTGCCAGCGGGACCACCAGAGTTGGTGACGTTATCTTACGATGAACAGTTACCGGCACAATTGAGTGCAAATCTACCGCCACAATAGAGTGGAAGCTTTCCGCCATATTTGGGCAGTAATGCGGCGATAGGGCAACAAGTCACACGAAGTTTAGGCTGCACTCAGAAAAAGGCTACTTTCACGCACCACGGAAGCTACAACACAATTTCGTCGCACCTACGCCATCATCCGGATCCTATAGAACAGCGAGCTTGGCAAATGGATGGACGCCACGCAGATTGCCTGATCTTCCAGAGTTTGAAGGTCGGACTGAGGAATGACCAATATTCTAGTGTGCGTGAAAGCTGTGCCGTGTGGTTGGCGGCGAAGAATACCACCACAGTTCGCCATAGCTTGTCGTAAGAGGCGACTAACATGGCAGGGCCCCCCATCCGAGCTTGTCGGAGCTAAAGGGGTGGGTCACCGAGCCCACAAACTTCGGTACCACGGGTTTGGATAGTGTCCAAGCACTACCAGTTGAGGTAGGCCCCCTAGTGGGAGTATCGTGGTGGCTGTGGTTGATACCTAAATCGCGGGTAGTATCTTTTGATTCGACGTGGAGTTGCGTTATACAACTCGGGTGCTGCGACCCATAGAGCGGCAGAGGTGATAGATACACCTCGTCTCTTATCCAGAGGGAGTATGTTGCCCGGCAAGCGCATATTCGACAGGTACCAGAGTGGTCGCTATGTACATAGCTATAGCTTCTAGTCTGGGGCGCTGGCAGACGTACCATCCTTGCCCATGCACTATATGCCTACTTGGAGGTATATTCGAGTGCCGTGGTTGTAATCCCTTCAGTGTGGAACACGCCACGTAAAATAAGATCGGAGAGATCCGAGACACGCCTGTGCGTGAAAGCTAGTGAAAGCCCTGAAGGATGAAGCGAGGACGGATTTAACAATCATTGCTCATTTATCCGAACAACGTACAGGTCGTAAGGGAGCAGCTACGCTTTCGATATGGACGTCCGAAGCAATTGATTCGGAGTCAACTGGAGAGCGTGCAAGAGCTACAGCCGATTCAGGAGCGCAAGATAGGCAGGGTTGTATCGTTCGCCACAAAGGTGAGCAATAGTGCTCCTAAGCGAGTGGTTAAGTAAGCTCGCTAAGCTGGTATGTACCATTACAGACGTGAGCAGTAAAGACCCAAAGCGAAGGGTGTTTCCATAGAAAAGAACCATCGGGAAGACAAGTAACAGACGGGATACAACGACCACCCCAGAGGTTGCCTCATGTGTAAAGGGCAACATGCTGTCAAGGATTGCAAGCAATTCAATCACACCACTGTCAGGTAGCGGATGGAGTTTGTCAAGAAACATCGGATCTGTTTCGCGTGCCTTGAAACCGGGCACATGGCACGCTTCTGCAAGAGGAGCCGAGTGTGCAACGTCTACGGATGCCAGAGGACGCATCACTATTTGCTGCATGACGAAGCCGGTAGTCCCAGACGGTCGCAACAGTCAGACGGTGGCCACTGGAGGGATACGAGGATGGTTAGCCTGCAGATCAGTGGAGCGGAAAAATCGAACCTACATGGATTAAGGAACTTGTACGCAGTAAGCAATCTAAATCTTCCGGTGCAGAGTTTACGTCGGGAGGATGTGAAGACCGCAGGGGCGAGCGCACACCTACCAGTGAAGCCGCTCAACAACGCTGCGCCAAGGATCCTTATTGGGCTGGATCACGCGCACCTAGGAATACCCCTGCAGATTAGAAGCTTTAATTCAGGAGGACCATATGCAGCAGCTACCTAGCTAGGATGGGTAGTGCAAAGACATGAGAGGTTTCCAGGCTTCCAGTCAGCTATGGTATGGCACTACAGCGACTCGTCAACATTGAGAGGAAAATGAAGCGCGACACAAAATTCTCTCGAGCCAACAATGGAATTATGGATCACTACATCATGAAAGAATACGCGCAACGACTAGACCAGCAAAAGGTCACTTATGGCAACAGTGACAAGTTGTGGTACCTGCCGCACTTCGGGGAACCCAAACATGCCTGGAAAGATCCGTCTAGTTTTCGACGCAGCAGCCAAAGTGAACGGCGTGTCCTTAAATTCAGCAGTACTGAAGGGCTCCCAGAACTACAAGTCACTCCCGGCTGTCCTTTTCCACTTAAGGGAAAGAGCCGTAAGAGTCTGTGCGAACATCATGGAAATTTTTCATCTAGTATTAATACAGCAACAGGATAAATGCGCTCAGAGATTCCTGAGGAGGCGTGGATATGTCCGAAAAGACCCGGAGATCTACGAGATGAAAGTGATGACGATTGGAGCAGCTTTTTCGTCATGCTCAGGGCAGTACGTGAAGACCGTGAACGGGTAAGAGAAATACATGCAAGCGCCGGATTCGATCTGTGCCGAATTCTTCCAGCTCGGCGAGAGTGGTCAGAGCCTTAAATCCGCTAGGCACCAACGAGAACGTCGAGTGGACAGAATTCGAGCAAAAAGGGTTTGGGATGTATTGGCATCTGCCCACAGATGACTTTAGATTTAGTGTCAAATACCATCGTGTTCCCAGCAACGTGATAACCGGGGAGCGCATCCCTACTAAGAGGGAGTTCCTCAGCCTAGTGATGTCCACGTTTGAAACGATTAGGTTTTTAAGCAGCTACATGGTTACCGCCAAGCTCCTAATGCGAGAGATTTGGGAGTGCACAACCGATGCAGCCAATACTGAGTCCCCTGCACATAGACAGACTGGAAGCCAACGGATGGACAATCAAGGCAGCGGCGACTTGCCAGGAGTATTTGCCTACTCTTGTCCGCAGAGAGAAATGGTGTGAGCCCGTCGAGCCTCTGCGCCGAGGAAACTTCGTGTTCATCGGCGATCCGGACATACCACGACGAGAGTGGAAACGAGGCATCGTGGAGGGGGTGTTCACTGGAGTAGGTGGAGTGCCCAGACGAGCGGCGGTACAGACAGACGATCGAACAAGGAATATTCGTCACGCTTCGAACCTAGCTGTCCTGGATGTCTTGAATGCGGCTGCTTCACGGGGTGGGGATGTCACGGAACGGATGAGGTAGTCTGATAAGTATCGAAAGTCAGTCAGTCAGTTTGAATTGTATTCGCGGTTTACACTTTCTTTTTATGTGGCCACACTGATTGTGGTCTAAGGCAACGTTAAGATTGGTGACACAGACACTCCGATAGCGACCGATAGGATTTAGATCGGCGTCAGATATTATTAGTGGTTTTTCATTTATATAATTGATATTTATCCTAAGTAAGTGGTGATTTTTGGGAGATTATTTTTTGGAGTTCATTGTAACAAATCAAGCTCAGCTCAGTAGCCACTTTATGTGCGCTATCCCTTTCTTCATTTTCTGGTTTCTCATTCAGGTTCCGTGTCATTGCCGTTTCAATCGCTTGTTGTTTCCAGTCATAATCCCTCTTCCAGGCTATTCCTTTCTTTTTGCTTAGCTGTTCTATCTCGGTCGTCATGTGTTGCGCCCAGTAATTCAGAGGTTACACGGTTAGATTGTAATTGAGCGTCCTGTCAATTATGCATTTATTATTTATGCAAATAAGAATTAGATCTAATATATAATGCAGTGCGTCTAAGAATCACTCAACCAATCAGATAAGCACGCAATTTGGTATCATGAGCTGTTTACATTAACCCTAAACTAAGCGTTCTTACAGAATGCGGCTACCGTAATAAGCGTTTTGTAAGCGTAAGATTATAGTTCCTGAAATCTCAGCGATTTTGGTTTTTCGACGTTTGTGGAAGTTAGAGTGAACGTAATAGAATGCTGAACTAAACCTACGATGAGTAGTTTGCATGCTTAGTCTAAGCATTCGACCACTTAAGCTTACAAATATCTCAAATACTATTTAAAAAAAGCTAAAACCAAAACGACCTATCTTGTACATCCTTTACAATACAGACATTCCCATAGCCTTCAAAAGGTTATATCAACATTCTCCGACGAAACTGCAGTTTTCTGCCGCTAAAAGTCTTCACATTCGTCAACAGAAAATATAAAAAAAAAAAATGCACAATTCGAGGAGAAAAAATTGAGGGAAACCTTATAAAATAATATTTTCATGTACATATTTCATTTTCTGAGGTAAAAAGTTTTCAGTAAAGTTTCAGCTTAGCCATAACACTGATGGATTATATAGAAAGTGATAGACGAATTTTGTGGAATTAGGGTATAATGAAAGCGCCGAAAAAAAATCAGAAGTCTGAACTTGCTATAAATATTATGTATGTAGTTAGACATACCAATGGAAATAATTGATGGCTGTATTCAAGAGAAATATGTCCTCTGGAATTTCAAAAATTTTAAATTAAATGATTTATATAAATAAATAAATTAATAATTGATCAAAATTCAGTAATGAACAAAACAAGTGACCAGCGACCCCTTAATTTTAAAAAATGTAAGTAAATTAAGAATGCGTATAATAATAAACATTTTGAATTAATAAACAAATAAATAATATTTTTCAAAGCCCCCGAAAGTGATGGCGAAATCAAAAAACGACGGGAGATAAAAAAATGTATTGAGCAAAGTATTGACCAAAACCTTTCGCTGGATGTACTTGCCAAGTTATGCCTGACTCCGTACGGACTGGTCAACGACCATTTTCGACGAATTCTGTGGCCACAGATAGCAGGTGTTGATGTAAAAAGCTTAGAACGAGCTCCAACCCTCAAAGAATTGCAATACCACCCTGAATATAATCAAGTAGTGTTGGATGTAAATCGTTCTTTAAAACGTTTTCCACCTGGCATTCCGTATAATCAACGAATTGCACTACAAGACCAACTTACTGTTCTTATTTTACGAGTAATTCAAAAGTATCCTAACTTACGGTACTATCAAGGCTATCACGACGTGGCTGTCACATTTCTACTGGTTGTTGGCGAAGAAATTGCCTATGCGATAATGGAGAAGCTCTCTACGACGCATTTTTCGGAATGTATGCAGGAGACTATGGAGGCTACTCAAAGACGTCTGTTGTTTATTTGGCCTGTCATAAAGTCTGAAAACCCAGAGCTTTTAAGTTTATGCAAAAGCTCAACGGTAGGGACTTTGTTCGCATTACCATGGTATTTGACGTGGTTTGGGCATAGTTTAAATTCGTACAAATCTGTAGTCCGTTTATATGACTATTTTCTAGCATCACCTATATATACACCTATCTTTCTAACGGCTGCAATTTTACTGTATCGATCAAACGAAATATTAAAGGAGGAGTGTGATATGGCATCAGTGCATTGCCTCTTATCAACGGTATACTAATAATATAACAAACTCATTTTTAAACAAAAATGAACAGAATTTTTTTAGCTTCCAGAAAATTTACCATTTGAAGAGCTTTTAAGAACATCCACCATGCTTGTTAATAAGTATAACCTATCAGAAATAGAGAACGATGTTGAAGTGCTTATCTGCCAAGAGTAAGTAGAACAATCGTACATAATTATTTTAATAACAAAATATTTTTTCTCAAACAGGAAAAAGCTACGTGTAGCTGAGGAAAATATGGTGATAAATAGACGCCGACAGATGTCAAGACCAGCCAAGGCCAATCAAATTTTTAGCATAGGACATTGGCTTTCAAAAAGTTCAACTTCTAAGTCGTTAATATTAACATCGGCTCTTTCTATTGCAGTAGGTATATGTGTGTATTATTACAAGAATCAGTACTTGGCGGCAGGTATTAGCTGAATATTAGGAACTTGTGTTCATTCAAGAATAATTTGTATATCGCGATTTCAGGCAATAATCCCGAAATTAAGTTTAATTGTAGAAGTCAACTTGTGAAATGTAAATATTTAAACAAAACTGTAATATAGTAAAAAGCGCGTTTAATATTTTGAATTCGTTATATTAAACTTAAAATGGTTTTGATTTGTTCAAGCCTGTAACAATTATGGCATATTTAAACAAAATTGCGTGAAAATATTTAATATTAGTCTTCTTGAGGACTAATTTCCTCTAGGTAATTAAAAGCCAATAAAACTAACAGAATAATTATAGGGTGATTTTTTAAGAGTAGTTGAATCAAAATTATTGTAATCTATAAATTGGCCTTTGCCATTTACGTTTTAAAAATAACTTCATGTAAATGATGACCGCGGCTCTGTTTCATTCTCTGTCCATTTTCGCATCACTTTTTCAAACATTTCTGCCTATATTCAACGAATCACGCGTGTTATGTTATCCTGTAAGGATTTAACCATGTTCGGCTTGTCTACGTAGAATAAAGTCTACATAACCCACAAAAAATAGTCAAGGGGCCTTAAATCGCATGATTCCTATATAGAAATTAACTGATCATAATCCGTTTAGCCAGAAATGGGTATCGTCGCTGAAATGTATTTTCATAGATCAAGAATTTTTATAAGTTTCAACAATTGGCAATGGTTGTTCGTTTGTATGTCTTTCCATGATGACATGGCGTCTAAGTTATTTTAGTACCGACCTTTATTGTATTATTTCACTCAAGCCCGTTGGGGCAAGGATCCATTTATAAGAGATTGGTTTAATTATTTTTCTTTTATTTATTTCACTTAAACCTGTTAAGGTAAAGGATAATATAAACAGTGTGATATAATTGATATAATTATTTATTACACAGCTATGGCTGCGGAGTATGATTTAAAACTAAACTAAATATCCGATCCGGCTGCAGCTAGAAGTCTTCGTCCAGTCGCAGCGTTGTCGCCAAAGTGCCGGATCAGCAATTTTATCCAGGCGCTTACGATCACTCGCTGCGCGAGTGTTCTGGCCGGGAACCACGGGATAGACTCCAGAGTGCGGAGTCAACGATTTCTTTAATGCGCGTGTTGGCCACTTCTGATCGGGCTCTGGGTGATTGCCCCCAGAGTGCAGAGTCGGCGGTTTCTTCGTCGCGCATGTTGACCACTTCTGGCTGGGCTCCGGGTGATTGTCCCCGGAGTGCAAAGTCGGCAGTTTCCCTATTCCGTGTGTTGGCCACCGGATGTGGCCCGCAACTCGGCAGTTTCCCAATGTGGGAACTGGGTGTGTTAACTTCTCCTCCTTTTAAGTGGTCGCCGTCCCGGTGACCCGATGGTTCCAGGTCATGGTTAATTCTTGAGTTGACGTGGACTTTGTTCTTCAGGTGATGGTAGCTGAGCCAAAGGGTTGAGCACAGCAGGAGGAAGCCGAGTAGGGCGAGGGAGTAGCTGACGAAGGAACCCAGGGAAAGTTCTTCTCTAAGGGTCCCAATGTGGTGGAGGTTCCTCAGACTCAACTCGTGCAGAAAGGGAAGGCTCAGCCGAGCTTGGTGGGTCGTGATGTTGACCATGGTCATGGCTGACACAGCGGGTTTTTTCATTGAGTCTCCCAGCTGATTTATGAACCAAGTTCCGTTTAGGCTTATTCTGTCTGAATAAGATGCGAGGTACGTTCCAGATATCTTTCGGTCTCGTCCTTGGTTATCGGTTATGGTCATGTTGGCCTCGTTTACTATGAGGGTGCCATGATCTACCACAGTTATTGCATCCAGGTGACCTGGGAGCGTGGAACAGTGTGCAATAACTCCAGAAACCAATTGCTGAGCACAGCTGTTATTTTGGAGCTCCCTGCAGAAGGTGGCGCCAACTGTCGTCTTGCAGTACCCGATGTTGAGGTTTCGTCCCGGGCACTCAGCGACTAGGTTTCCGTTTTCGAAGTCTAGGATCTTGTTGTGGTGCTGGACCGGATAGCGCTCGAAAGTTCGTTCAAACGTTCTTGGAACTTAATATTTAATTCTGTTTGTCTTTCATCTGCTCTCATTAATTGCTCTTGGTTGAATTTTACTTGTTCCCAATCATTAAAGTCGGGTGTACGTGCAACAACTTTTAAGGCTGTTCCGATTAAGTTTATAAATTATGTCTTAAGTGTGTAACACGCGCTGTCCCTCGCCGCTGTCCGTGAGGGTAAGGGGTTACTCTCCAATTGCCACCGTGACTGGCTGGTTATATGGGTGAGCCGGGCGGTTGCCTCTGGCTCTCTTCTCTCCTTTTTTAGAAAGATTATGTTGGGAGTAACTGACTCCGTTGCTAACGGCCCTTAAGGCAGGATAATCAATTTCAATTAATAGAATAAATGTTGACGGCCAATGCCGGAGTTTTACATTCAAGCAAATGCTCTTTATTGAATATCCAAATTAAAACTAAAGACAAAGGAATTTACGTAAGCTAAGTGCGGCCGACAAGCCGACCGTTCGTGCAGCCAAAATGCTGACACTAGCAAAATCAACATAACTCACCATACCGTTCACCAATAAGAATCAGGCCCGGCCCCTAAAGATGTTTATGCTGATTCTGCAATTAAACACTAGGGTGATCCAATAATCACCCAAGATGTGTACCGACTTATAATTTCTCCTTAACAGTGTTAACAACTCTCCCCTTAGAAATATGATCGTCCTCGGTCATCTGGAATTTATCGACAACTTGTTGGATTTCCCGTGCGTCTCGTCTCCTCCTCAGCATCATGATGAGTAGGAAGGAGCAGCTGATGAGAAGACTGGCTCCCACGCCGACCGCGAACCAGATGTCAGTAGTTCCCGCCGATTTCACTTCCTCCTTGAGCCCTTGGATGACCTCCAAGTTTTGGTTGTTAATTCTCTGGAGAAGTGGCATGCTTAGCGTGGGGTCTTGGCCGATGATGTTGAGTAACGGGGATGCCGCCATGCCCGGAGGCTCAAAAGTGATAAGGTGCGAGCCGTTGGTGGCTATTTCAGGGCCGTCGTCAGTGCTGACTTTAGCTGGGCACTCGTTAATTATTATTACTCCGTCGTCCACTAACGTGATGGGGCTTAGGTGGCTGGCTTGTGTCTCGCATAGTGCGGTACTCCCCGCGTGTAGGCCTCGAGCGCAAGTGTCATGGGCCGCAAGCTTGCAAAATGATGCGTAAGTTGTTGGTACGCACTCGGTGACCGCTAAGACGTCGCTATTGCATTCGGCTACTGTATTCTCCTTCAATTGCAGGATGGTATGTCGATGTGATACGGGGAAGATTGTGACCTTCTTACAAGTAGTTTTAATCTTAGGGTATGCGATTAGCACATGGATTATACTATCGGACTGAAGGACTCTAATGTTAGACGCTTCTAGTAAGCTAATGATGGGGACTTCTGTGGGGTGATCAACAAATACAGACTATAAATCATTCTGGTTAAAAATTGATGGGTTATTATGTTGGCCTTTGCAAGCGTGGTTGTAAGCATAACATTTTGAATCTCGGTTATTAGTATTCTATTTCTGGCCTTTTATTAACGGCCTCTGTTAGTACAGGTGAGAAGTGTCAACTATATTATTTTGTTTGGCTTTGGCCTTTTATTAACGGCCTCTGTTAATTCATTAATTTTATTCTGTGTCTGTGTATTTATTACGGCCTGTCGGTTATTTGAATCAATTAGGAGTGCCTCGGAAATTTTTAGCATATCAAAATCGGCTGCATCAGGTGTGCCCGCAATTACCTTGAGTGCGGTGCCTAGGAAGTCTAGGCTCCTGGCCATCCTATGGTGTATTTTTAACACAGACAATAAACTTCTAACATGTTCGGTGTCGACGTCTAACAATTTTTTCATATGAGACTGTGGGAATAAATCGGACAACCTGGTAGTTTCTTCTACTATAATTGAAAATTCGGACAAATTACTTGAATGTCTAAGCAAGTTTCTATGTTCCCATACCAACGCAATTCCGTCCGTAATTGGGATATACTGAGCGTGCGAATAATCCGTAATCCTAGCGTTAACCATAGTTAACGTTATCAATAAAGTTCCCACGATCCTGTAAGAAGGCGAAAGGTTAAACCTACTATGAATAAAATGGAGTAAGTGTGCTAATGTGTAGTGTTTACGAAAATAGAGTAAAAAATGTAAGAAAGTTGAGGGGTACTTTTTATCTAAGGTTGTCCTTGTGGACCACCCTCCCTCTAATAAGAACAGACGTTCCCATGTCTGCTTGTACACGCTCTTCTGTGTACAGTGCGGTTAGTTTATTTCCTAACCTTTTGTTATTTTTGAGGTATACTTTTTCTCCTACCTCAAAAATTCTGTTCTGTCTAGTAGGGTTGCACCTGTCTAGATTGGCCTGTTGTGCCTTTTTCATATTATTTATTATTGCCAATTTCTGTTCGGCATTGGCTGAGTGCAAGGCCTGTATGGGTGGCAGCCCTGTCACTGAATGTATAGTCTTGTTATATTCTACCGTGGCTCGCATAATAAGCTCTACGGTATCGTCGACCTTTTGGTCGATTTTCATGCACCTAGCTATCTCAGTTAGGGTACTGTGGAATCGCTCCACTTGCTCGTTCGAACTGCTGTGTAGGGGGGGTGCGTTAACAATGTCAATGTTATATTGGTTTTTCAATAGTGAGGTTATAGTCTCCGAGTTAAAAGACGCCTCGTTATCGCAATATATGGTTTTAATGTCTGGGAAAAAGTTTATTAGCTATAATATAGGGCTGCGCACATCGACTATGGCCCTAGAAAGTAATGGCTGTACTACAGCGAATTTTGAAAATTTATCTACACAGGTTAAAAAAAACCTCTTATCGGTAGAGTATATGTCTATATGCAGCATTTCGCCAGCATATGAGGGGTTGGCGTGACACCCAACTCCTGCTTCTTGGGGTGTCTGTTGTACTTCAGCACTGCATGTCTTGCAGTTTAAAACCACTTCGTTGGCGAGTTTGGACATATTTGGAAAATAGTAATCCTGAAGGATTTGCTTTACATTTTCCTGAGCTGCCCTGTGAGCGCGGTTGTGTTCGCAGGTAATTATTTCTTTCTGTTCATTTGCATCCGTGATGTCGTTCACGAATTTTTTGCAGTGCCAGAACTTGGTTGCCGGGAATTCGGTCACCAAGGCATGTTGGATGCATGCTAATGCGGAGAGATCGCAGTAAATGGCATTTACAATATATTCGTTCACTACCTCTTTGACCAATCCGATCAGTGAGTCCTTGTTATTGAATTGGATTATGTGTCGGTTTTTGGTCCCGAAAACTATGAAGTGTCGCCGTAAAGGTTGCTCTGCTTCCTCTAGGACTATTTGGTTTCTGTAGCAGTTTACCGGCTTATCGGTGGATTCGACCGGTGGATTTTCCTTTCCGGGCTTGTAGAATAGCTTGGCATTATGTTCTTCGATGAATGCTTTCCATCGTTTAATTTTTGCATTAGTATTTCGCTCGGATACAGCGAAAGTAAGAGGTTGATGGTCTGTAAAAATTCGGATCTCTTTTGTACCGTATAGGTAATTTTGTAATTTTCCTATGGCCCAAACAATTGCCAATAATTCTCTTTCATTGGTTGCATAATTGAGCTCGCAGTCTTTCAACGTGCGGGATATCATTGTGATAGGCCTGCCTTTTTAGGACAGTACTGCACCAATACCGCTTGCTGAGGCATCGGTGGTTAAATCGAATGGAAGTTTGAAATCCGGATACGTTAGTATCACATCTTCTGATGACAAAATGTCTCGCAGGCGGTTGAACGCTCTGCGTTGGGACTCATCAAATTCGATAGCGACCTTTTTTGACATGTGTTTGCTAACAGTGCCATTCTCTCCCTTGAGTATGGAGGTAAGTGGTCTAGCTATGGTGGCGAAGTCTTTAACAAAACTTCTGTAGTAGCTAGCCAACCCTAGAAAAGACCTGAGACTGAACAAATTTTTTGGTTCAGTTTATTCCTGGATGGTTTTTACCTTTTCCGGGTCTGTTCTAGCTCCGTTTGATGTAACGATAAAGCCTAAAAATTCAACGATTTCTTTGAAGAATTTAGTCTTTTCCGGTGCCACTCTCATGTTGGCTTCGCACAGGCTTTTTAGGACTGTGTCAATGTGTGTAACGTGGTCTGCAGCATTTTCGGACAAAATTATCACGTCGTCTACATAGACGTAACAAATTTTCCCGATCTGTTCCCGTAGTACGTTGTCAAATGCCCTTTGAAAGATGCTTCCCGCATTTTTCAGTCCAAAGGGTAGACGGCAAAATTCATACTTTCCTCCGTTTATGGAGAAAGCAGTTTTTTCACGGTCTTTTTCAGTCAGATAAATCTGGTGGTACCCCGATTTTAAGTCTAGGGTAGTGAAAAATTTTGCCTTTCCTAGGTTCGCTAGAATCATAGGAATGCTTGGCATAGGGTAACGGTCGGCGATGGTTCGTTCGTTCAGTTTCCTGAAATCGATCACCAGCCGTTTCTTCTTGTTGCCATCTGCATCAAGTCCTTATTTGTCAACAACCCATGTCGGGCTGTTAAATGGAGACCTAGAGGGCTTGATAATGCCATCCTTTAACAGCTGTTTGATTTCTGCGTTAACAAAATCAGCTGCTCCCATGGGATAAGGGTATAGCTTGGAATATACGGGTTCGTTAGTCTCCGTACGTATTGTGGCAACGATCGAGGTGTTAAAAGGTAGCGCTTCGTTAGAGTGCGAAAACACTTGTTTCCTCTTAAGGATCATTTTTTTAAACTCAGCTTTCACCGAATTTGGGACTATTACGTCATCGATATTCGTGAAGTTCATGTTATCGCATTCGTGGTATTTGAGTTCTTCAGATACCTGATTACGTTGTTACGTAAATTTAATCCCGCTCCGGCCTGCGTTAGCAAGTCGAAACCTATTATGGCATCAAAGGTCTTGATGGTATCAAGTAAAAAGAATTGAGCCTTTTGGCCGAATATGTGCATAAAGCATTTTTCTCTGATCTGACTGGAGCAATGAATGGAACTCACAGTGAATGGGGAGTCGGCAGGCATTATGTTCTTCAGCTCCTTTAGGGGCTTTACATAACTTTTTGCCGCTCCAGTGTCAATGAGGATTTTTATAGTTCTCCCCGCCAGCCTTCGTTCAATGAAAGGCAAGCGGGACCTTCCTCTAAAAAATTGACGATGTCGTTACCGTCGAATGAGTCACTGTCATCATCAATTGCATTTAGTGCGGCTGTGGCCGCGTTTTCGTAATCTTGAGTATCATCCGCGTTTGCAGTTTGCTCAACATTGTTAACCCGCTGGCGCCTTTGGCCAGTCATTCTCTCTGAAGAGTTTGGTCTTTTTAAGCCCTGCATATTTTGGTATTGGGGGTTGTTTCCCTGTCTAAAGGCTGTAGGATGTTGGGATTTAGAAGATGACGGATCAATATCCATAGGTTCTGGTGGTTGATTTGGTTTTCCCTGATTTACCCAGTTGTCTTGTTTACGCCATGAATAATTGTTTTGATATTTGTTTGGCTTTTTAAAAAAATGGGGATTTTTTTCTGGTCCGCGGTCGGCATCAGAATTTTTCCCTTGCTTCTCGGCCGCTCGGAGTTGGCCCTTGTGAAAATCAGTATTCTGATTTCTCTGTTCAGCTACCTTGGCATATGTGGCCGCGAACACACTTCGTTCAATGCTGGCCTCTGCCTCCCTAGCTAATGCCAGTGCTGCTGGAAGGTCTTTTGGCTGTGCTGGGAACACAACAGCCCTTAGTGATTTTTTTAGACCGGAAATGAATACGTGTAGGGCGTCAGCCCTAACTTCTGTATTGAGTAATGCAGCCCTTTCGTCGTCATGTGTCATGACAATTTTGTTAGTAACGAGGGTCAATCTTCGTTCGACCTCATCGTAGTACTGCATTAATGTTTGGTCGCCCTGCCGGACCGACTCAAGTCCCTGCCGTAATAGGCGCAAAGATGTTTTATCTGCGTAAGAGCAGTCTAGTCTGGCTATTATGGCATTAAAATTAAGCACTGTATTGTACGAAACTAGGAGCGCGCGAGCTAGACCCTTAATTTTGTTTCTAATAATAGTAACGGCTTGGAAATGCTCGGGACTGCCCTGATACTTCTCGAATAACTCATAGGCATCGGTGGCGGATTGCCTCCATGCCACGTACTCGTCTTGTATTCCAGTAAAATCTGGAATTGACTTCACTACATGTAATGGTATATCGCATTTTGCTGCGTTTGGTACTATCGCTACCCTTTGGTAGGATTCTACTTCTGGCGCTTCTACACGCAAACTCTGAAGCTGTTCATTAACGGCATTTATTTGACTCGCGAATGTGGCTTTGAGCCTCAGTTCTTGATTAGCTAATGCGGCCTGAATTAACGCTTCTACTTGTGACGCGTTTATTGTTTCTGCGTTATTTTCTAGTTCTGCCTTTCAAGTTGATATTCACGGGGCCCTTCGGCTAACTCTTCTTCACTATCACTTTCAAATTCACGTCTAGCTTCCCTTCCAGGAAAATTCATAAGGCCACTAATTGGTTGACACTAAACACAAATTTTTGGGAGGCCGAATGTTTTAATTCGACAAAATAAATTTTTATATAATGATTTTATAAATAATAGATATTAATAACCGAAAAAATGTTATATAAAGACGGAAGATATATTTTCGCTTTATTAGTATGTCACATTTGCAGTTGCTTTATTTCAATCGTATGTTTTTTGATTTTGGGTAAATAAGATTTAGGGATTCTTATATATTTTTTTCCTATATGTTTGTTTGAAGTTTAACTGTATAGGTGTTGGTCAGCCCACTTACATATTTTGGGGTTGTGGATTCTATATTAAAGTTGAGCGCCAATTATGTTTTAAGTGTGTAACACGCGCTGTCCCTCGCCGCTGTCCGTGAGGGTACTCTCCAATTGCCACCGTGACTGGCTGGTTATATGGGTGAGCCGGGAGGTTGCCTCTGGCTCTCTTCTCTCCTCTTTTAGAAAGATTATGTTGGGAGTAACTGACTCCGTTGCTAACGGCCCTTAAGGCACGATAACCAATTTCAGTTAATAGAATAAATGTTGACGGCCAATGCCGGAGTTTTACATTCAAGAAAATGCTCTTTATTAAATATCGAAATTAAAACTAAAGACAAAGGAATTGACGTAAGCTAAGTGCGGCCGACAAGCCGACCGCTCGTGCAGCCAAAATGCTGACACTAGCAAAATCAACATAACTCACCATACCGTGCACCAATAAGAATCAGGCCCGGCCCCTAAAGATGTTTTTGCTGATTCTGCAATTAAACACTAGGGTGATCCAATAATCACCCAAGATGTGTACCGACTTATAATTACTCCTTAACAGTGTTAACATATACTCCTAGCGGCCCTATGATGGATTTTTAGGGTAGCTACCAACTTGCGAATATGTCTGATGTCCGTTGCTATAACCGGTAGTCTGTGGTCGTCGGTGAATGTTCGTGTTAGTTCTTCTGTCTGGTCGGCGAAGTCCTCGTAGGTCGTCACGTTCGTTGCATGTTGTAAGTATCCAAATGATTCCCAACACAATGTCACCGTCCTCTATGGGGATGTAGTCCGCGTTCGTGTAGTCATTTAGTTTCACCGTCGCGTCCGTCCTAGCAGCTGTTAATGCCCAGATTATAATGTATTTTCCTAGCCTAGAAAAATATAGATGAATATAAAAAATGTAAAAAAATATAAAAAAATAAAAAAAGTAAAAATGTAAAAAGGGTGTAAAAGTTGTCGGGAGCTTAGTGAAGGGTGATTAGCGTAGGTTGTCTTTATGAACCACCCTCCCTCTAATTAAGACCGTTGTCCCCAGGTCAGCTTCAATTGTTTCCTCTGAACATAGCGGTGAGAGTTTGTTGCCTATTCTTGTTTACATGGTCCAGCGTCTTTTCCTGTGCCTGTTGAATTTTTTTACTAATTTCTCTGTCTAATTCCATGGGCTTTGTGTGAACTATTTCTGATGGTTTTTTGTTTGTTACTGAGTGGATTGAGTTATTGTATTTTTTGGTTGCTAAGAGGATTAGTTCTATGGTATCGTTTAGTTTGCATCCGAGTTTCAAGCATCTGGCTATTTCAGCTAGAGTGCTATGAAATCTCTCTACTTGGCCATTTGATGTGCTGTGTAAAGGTGGAGCGTTGGAAATGGTGATATTGAAATGATTTAACAGGATTATTTTAATGGTCTCAGAGTTTAATGATCTTTCGTTATCGCAGTAGATTGTTTTGGTTTTCAGAAAGAAATTTATTATTTGAAGTAAAGGTGCTTTTATATCTACTATGGCCCTTGATGCGATGGTTTGCACTATGGCGAATTTTGAGAATTTGTCAACGCATGTAAGGAAAAGGGTTCCATCTGTTGAGAAAATATCGATGTGTAGAATTTTCCCAACGAATGAAGGTATAGGAGTTTCTGCGACCCTTTGTTTTGATGGGTGGCGTTTGTATTTTGCCATGGAACAGGTTTTGCAGTTAAAAGAAGTGCTAGGGAAGGACTCCACTAGTCGGTGTTGGATAAACGCTAAAGTTGGTAGTGAGCAATGTATTGCGTTTACTACCTCTGCGTTTACAACATCTTGTAATGCTTCTACCAGATTTTCCCGGTTGGGGGTTTTGATTATGTGTCTGACTTTGCTTTTAAACAAGATGAATGTATCCACCGAGAAACTATTTCTCAATTATTATTTGGTTTCGGAAGCAGTTTACCGGATTATCGGTTGTCTCGATGGTGTATGTTAGGGACTCTTCACTATGGATAGTGGCTAAGTCCGATTGTTGTCCGTCTTCTAGGGTTTAAATGTTCTGGCGAGATAGTGCGTCTGCCACGAAATTTTCTTTTCCTGGTTTATAAACCAGTTTTGCACCATGGTCGTCAATAATCCCTTTCCAACGCTTCAGCTTTGCATTGGGATTTTTTCTGAGACGGCAAAGGTGAGTGGTTGATGATCGGTAAAGATCTGCAACCCTTTTGACCCGTATAAGTAATTCCGGAGGTTTTTAAGAGCCCACACAATGGCAAGGAGCTCTCGCTCATTGGTTGCGTAGTTTTTTTCGCTATCACGCAATGCGCGTGATATCATCGTAATTGGGCGGCCATCTTGGGAAAGAACTGCCCCTAGTCCGAAGCCTGACGCGTCCGTAGTTAAGTCAAATGGCCTCTTAAAGTGTGGATATGAGAGCAAAACGTCTTCTGATGCCAAGATTTCTCTCAGTCTGTCGAACGTTTCTTTTTGCTCTTTGGTCATGTTGATATCAATCTTTCTCGATTGATATTTACTAACCTTCCCATTTTCTCCCTTTAGGATGCTTGTTAGGGGTCTTGCGATAGTCGCGAAGTTTTTAATGAAGCACCTGTAATAGCTCGCTAGCCCCAGAAAAGATCTGAGGTCGAAAAGATTTTTTGGTGTTGGAAATTCCTTAATAGCTTTTACCTTTTCAGGTGAGGTTTGGAGTCCCCCTTGCGTCACTATAAAACCCAGGTACTCGACGCTCTTTTTAAAGAACTTCGATTTCTCTTGGGATACTCTCATACCTGCTTCCAAGAGTTTGGCTAAAACCCATTCCACGTCCCTGACGTGGTCCTCTTTTGTTTTTGAAAATATGAGCACATCATCTACGTAGACGTAGCATATTTTTGAGATTCCCTCTCTAAGGACGTCATCAATAGCCCTCTGGAAGATGCTTGGGGCGTTTTTAAGTCCGAATGGCATTCCGCAAAATTCGTGTTTGCCGTTGTTTTCGGAGAAGGCTGTTTTTTCCCTGTCCTTTTCCGCCAGCTCTATCTGGTGGAAGCCTGATTTGAGGTCGAGTGTAGTGAAATACTGTGACTCCCCATATTCGACAGTATTGTCGAAATTGTAGGGATAGGATATCTATCGTCTACTGTTTTCTGGTTTATGCCTTTTTTATCTACAACCCTCGTAGGGTTGTTATATGGGGATCTGGATGGCCGTATTACGCCGTCCGCTAGAAGTTGTTTAACCTCTGCATTGACGAATTCGGTTACACCCATGGGGTGTGGGTACGACTTGGAGTACACCGGTTCCCCATCAGTTTTTATTGTTGCTATAGTGTTAATGTTAAATGGAAGTGCTTCGTCTGGGTCAGCGAAGGCTTTTTGATTTTTAAGGATCATTTTATCAACGGTGGCCCTAATTGCCGCGGGGACATCTTCGTCATTAATTTTAATAAAGTTCACGTTTTCTGCCCTAGTAAATCGGATTTTTTCATCTCCGTTATTTGTGTGGATAATGTTTCCAGTAAAATCGAGCTTCGCATTCGCTTGTTTAAGCAAGTCGAGACCGATAATACCGTCGAATTCTTTAAGGTTATTTAGAATAAAAAAGGGTGTTTTTATTTTAAACACCGAAACTAGGCACTTTTTATCTATTTTGGTGAAGCCATGGATTGACTTCACTGTAAAGGGTTTCTCCGCTGCCACGATGCCTTTCAGTTCCGGGATTGGAGTAATGTAATTTTTTGAGGTGCCTGTGTCTAAAAGTAGTTTTATTTCTCTTCCTGCTACCGTACGTGTAATGTAGGGGAGCAGGGATTTTAATCTAAAAAACAAGAGGAAACGCTATAGTCGAGTGCCGCGACTATAAGATACCCGTTACTGTTTTACACAATTTTAAAATCTTAATTTTGCTAGTGGAAATTCACAAGGCGCCACCTATTGTCAGAGGAAGTATGTTGAGTATGCTTATAGTGACGTCACTGCCCATGTGGAGCCTTATAACCTTAATTTCTTCATAAATAGCGAAATAATGTTCCGATTTGAAAAATCTTTTGTAAGTCGATAGATATTAACAGAAATAAGTTACACAAGGTCAAACGAAGGCATTCATAATAATATTGTAGACTCCACAGTTTTCCGCGGTTTGTGGGCGTTAGAGTGGGCGTGGCCGGATGCAACTTCGTGGCAAGTTGCAGAGGCATCTCCTAAATACGTGTTCTTAAGCAAAATTGTGTAGCTTTTATAGTTTTCGAGATTTTTGCATTTTTGGTTTTTCGGGTTTTGTGGGCGTGGCGTGATTGGAAAAAAACAATTCGCATTGGGAGCATTATAGAAACATACATGCTTGATCCGAACTTTCTATCTCTTATAGTTACCGAGATATCAGCTTTTCTAGAAAATCCGCAAACCGTCTTTTGAGCCTTGTGGGCGTATGGGGTGGGTGTGGCCGGATAGTACCACTATAAGATGCGCTGCCATCTAAAGATTATACTTTTTGAATTTCAACTTTCTAACTGCAATAGTTCCTGAGATTTCAGCAATTTTAGTTTTTTTTGCGATTTGTGGGCGTTAGAGTGGGCGTGGCAGGATGCTGTAATAAACTTGCGCTGTCCCGGGACCTCAAGAATCTTCATGCCTAATCTCAGCTTTGTATCTGCTATAGTTCCTGAGATCTCAGCGTTCATACGGACGGACGGACGGACGGACGGACGGACGGACGGACGGACGGACGGACGGACGGACAGACGGACATGGCTCAATCGACTTCGCTATTGATCCTGATCAAGAATATATATACTTTATAGGGTCGCAAAAGCTTCCTTCTATCTGTTACATACTTTTCAACGAATCTAGTATACCCTTTTACTCTACGAGTAACGGGTATAATTACACCAATCTTCTTCATCAAGATCGTCTTCTATTTCAGTGGCACAGGCTTCAGCAACGGTGTCATAGTCTTCGTTGTCTGATTTCTCTTCTGGCATGAAGTTTATTTTTTGTTTGGTTGACTGCCCTTTTTGCCACGCTGTGGGCCGAGTAAAGAGCCTTCTAGAGGAGGGGTTGACCTCCATTGGCTCTGGTGCTGGTTGACCCTGGTAGGTCCCCGAATTTGTGTGGGGTCTCTGTCTAAAGGAACCACTCTGATTGTTGGCCCCTTTTTGGGTTCTAATAAAGTGAGGAGTTTTCCTAACCGCTCCCGTATTTTCATACTGGGCCTGTGGATTTTTCCAACCTGCTTGTCGCTGGTTGTTCTGCTTATGTGTTTTCTCCTCATTATGTCGGGCGAAAGTGGCCGCAAAAGCACTTCTTCAGCTTCCTGTGCTAATGCTAAAGCTGATGGCAAGTCCCGTGGTTGTGCCGGAAAAACGGCTATTTTTAGAGATTTTTTTAACCCCGATATGAACGCATGTAAGGCGTCATTTCTGTGCTGTTCATTTAAGATGGCAGCTGCGGTTGCGTCATGGGTCATTATTGTTTTATTTGTTAGAAGCGTTAGCTTCCGTTCTATTTCGTCATAGAATTTGAGCAGTGGTAGCTCTCCCTGTCTTGACAGGCTCAATTCTTGTTTAATAACGTGCGTCGGAGTTTTGTCCGCGTACGTGAAATCTAAGCGTGCCAGTATGGCATGAAAGTTGAACACTGTATTGAAGGAGGATAGCACTGCGGCTGCTGATCCTCTCACTTTATTTTTTAGAATACCGACGGCTTGGTAGTGTCGACTACTACCGTCGTATGGTTCGAATACTTTATAGGCTGCGGTGGCAGCTTGTCTCCAGGAGATGTAATTTTCCTGGCTACCATCAAATTCTGGAACCGACTTGACCATGTCAAGGGGTTCGTTGCACTGTATCTCAGGTTTCAATTCGATTTCCTGATAAGTTTGAATTTGTGGGGTGCTATCTTTTGTTTTGAGCGATTTTAGCTCCCCTATAACTGCAGCTAATTTCTTATCAAATAGTTCCTGCTGTTTTTGGAGTGCGCTAGTAATAGCGGCCTCCATACTTGCAATCTGTTCTGGCTGCATTGTAAGCGGCTGTGGGCTTGTAGTGTTAAAAATACTAGGTCGAATAAATGCCCCCCTGCTAGTGGATGGCTGGTAAAAAGTCTCAGTTTCTTGTTCTTGGTGAGTTTTTTGTCGTTGTACTTTTGTGTCTAAAAGTTTCCTATACTCTGCAATAATCTCGTCGTCTGACTCGGTTTCTTTATGGTTTCGGTACATGGGGTCGTTACTAAAAATTTTTTTTTTTAAAAATTTGTCCATGGGCAGTCGGAAATTTTATTTAATAAATCTATTAAATAAATATATTTATGTTTAATATGTTCTCTTTGGAACACCCAGAAAAATTCAAATAAGAGCTTTCTACTTTATTTAAATATTGTTTAAATAAATTTTATTTTTTAAACGTTTTTATTTTCGAGAGAAATAAAAAAAAATTTTTTAATTTACTTCGTAAGTTTTTATTTTCGAGAAAGATAGATTTTACTCGAAATTGCAAAGAGAGGGAATTCTTAATGTTCCCACAGTTAGATGTCGCGGATTTATTTTATTTATTTGGCGATAATTCAGACAAAAAGCCTACTCACATTTCGTATGGTTTGGTTGCTGTTGTGGCCGTCGTTGCTGCTGCCGTCGTCGTTGCCGCCGCCGTCGTCGCCGCCGCTGTTAACGCCGTCGCTGCCGCTGTTGTCGCTGCCACTGTTGTCGCTGCCGCTGTTGTCGCTGCCGCTGTTTTGGCTGCTGCTGTTTTTGTTGCCGCTGTTTTTCATTGCCGCTGTCTTCGTTTTGTTTTTATTTGCGCAAAGTTTGTGAATTTTTCGTTCCCTTTTTTTTTTTGAAGTGGGGAATTTTTGTTGTTCACGTTTTTTTTTTATTTGTCATAAAAAAATTTCTTGGCGTATTTTTCCTGCCAATTTGAGCACTGCACTTTTGTGTGTTCTTTTTATTAATTATGATTTAAAACTAAACTAAATATCCGATCCGGCTGCAGCTAGAAGTCTTCGTCCAGTCGCAGCGTTGTCGCCAAAGTGCCGGATCAGCAATTTTATCCAGGCGCTTACGATCACTCGCTGCGCGAGTGTTCTGGCCGGGAACCACGGGATAGACTCCAGAGTGCGGAGTCAACGATTTCTTTAATGCGCGTGTTGGCCACTTCTGATCGGGCTCTGGGTGACTGCCCCCAGAGTGCAGAGTCGGCGGTTTCTTCGTCGCGCATGTTGACCACTTCTGGCTGGGCTCCGGGTGATTGTCCCCGGAGTGCAAAGTCGGCAGTTTCCCTATTCCGTGTGTTGGCCACCGGATGTGGCCCGAAACTCGGCAGTTTCCCAATGTGGGAACTGGGTGTGTTAACTTCTATACATTGGCCTTTGCCATTTACGTTTTAAAAATAACTTTTTCTTTTATTAATTTAAAAGTCTAAAAGTCTTTCCTTTCAAAAAACGTATTACGTCAAGAAAACAAAATTTTGCGAAATTGTTATCCAATATCTCCAATTTAGTGACCACATAGGCAGAAGTCGGAAACAGAGACCGTTATCTACGAATATTCAGAAGCTAACTCCTAAAACTTCGAGCTCTTCGCCCTTTCAATATCTGCGGCGTTGATTTTGGTGGACCATTTAGAATAACCTATCGTATCCGTGGTAAGCCACCGTACAAGTTATACGTGGCCTTGTTTGTGTGTTTGCGTCCAAATCTATCAATTAAGAGTTAGTGTCTGACATCACCAATGATGCGTAAAAGAGGTTGTGGTATGATATCAAGTACACGTATAAGTGTAAAGAGGGGATCGTGACCAAATAAAGCTTTTCGCTGAAACACAGTTTCTGAATGCGGTAGTTCTGCAATTTTCTTTATTGGCCAATTTATTGGGTCGATTCTCTTGATGCCATATTGAGCCTTACTGCTCGCATGACGTGGCCCTCTCCTGGCTACGTTTCTATCACCTTCGTTAGGTGCCATGATGATTGTGGTCAGTTAGACTCCTTGACAAGCACAACGCTGCCGAAGACTTGTCCTGGTGCCATTGTTTTCAGAAGCCTTGTTACATCGATTGGATACTCTGCCGGTATCCCAAACGGCCCACAGGAATGTGGCCAAGATCCGCACCAGGGACTGTCGTAAATGGTCGCCCAATTAGGAAATGGGCTGGTGACAGATAGGTGCTATCTGTATCCGAGCAAGGTGCCCATTTGCTCATGTGTAAGTGTGCTGTTTCCAATGACTCGTCGAATTTGTAGTTTACACATCGAACTGCTGATTCCCATTTTCCTCCCCAGTGTGGAGCACGAGTTATGGTCCTTGAGTCCAAGTTACAATAAAATTATGAGACCGAGTCCCAAGATATGATAACCTTCTCGTTTGAATTGCTTGTTGAGAATTACTCTTTATTATAAAAATGCTTAGGTTATATGGTACATGAAATCTGCATCGTCCGCACGAAGAGTTGATGTTGACGTTCATGGCGTTCATGATGATAATGTGTCCAATTTCCGGCTCGATTATATTTTCGTCGTTTCCGGATTCTTGCATGTCGCAGGTAACAGGCCATCCCTCCAAAATTTTCCTGATGCAGTCTCCGTTGCTCGTCCGCCCAAACTGCGCATTATTACAAATGTACAAATTATGAATTTTAGGGCATTTAGATTCTAAGTACATAAATTTAAATTTTGGATTGAACAATAAAAACTTAGGAAGTATTACAAATTGTGTACTATTTAAGGGTAATGGGACCATGTGTGCTAGGGTATAGACTTCGTTTTCGAATATCGGTACTTTAATTTTAAAAATGATTTTATTGTTTTCATTAATTGTTTCCAAGTTGATGAGCCTGTAAATGTGCTCCTCATTTTCTATGTTAATGTTTTGTTCCGAAAGAATGTCTTTAATGATCTGAATTTCTAATGGACTCAAAATAAATTTCGGAATGATCTGTAATTTAACTAAGAGAAGACTTTCGGCAATATTATTCAGATGATTACTTAAAACGTCTATACTATAGCCCATGCGATTAAAGTATTGTAACATGTGTATTTCTCTTTGTTCTTGTGTTAACTTAGTATATACGTTGTCTTTAAAATTGTTTACAAATGTGTTGATGGTGTTTTGTTCATTGTTTATATGTTCAGTAATATTCTTAAATCTATCGATTAAATTGTTATTAATAATAAGTTGATTCTTAATGGTATTACTCAAATTATATTCTATTCCTTCAATTTCTTGGAATTTGTTGTTGATTTTAATTTCATCCGCGGCATCCATGTTGCCCGTAATGATCTTAACTAAACTACCGAGACCATTTATGGCTCCTCGTTTCTTACTGATATTCGGTTGAATAGAATGAATCCTATCCTATAATTGTTTAATTTTTATTTGTAAGGATGCAATTAATTCTTTGGAAAAAGTCATATCCATTGTAATCTTAATATTTTCTTCAATTTTTTTAATATTTTTGATGAAATCGCTTAAATCTAATGTGTGCGTTATAGTTCGGAAAGAATGTATTACCTTTGCCTCTCCTAGATTGATTTTTAAGAAAGGGGATTGGGGTGCAGGATGTCGAATCTGGGATTCTTGGGCCGAAAACAGGCTCACCGTGAAAAGTTAGTTTGAGGAAATGGGGGAATTAGATTAGTCACTTTTCTTCTTAGTTCTTCTCTTAATCTTGTCTTTGTGTGATTTTTGTCCTTTAGTGGTGGTAATTGTTGCCCCATTTTCTTCCTTTATGTTGAGAGAATCAAGGTGTTAGTTTGTTCCTTCTGTTTTCTTTCCTAAATATTATGTCACCTGGTTCTACAGGAATAGGGTCTTCCCTGTCCAAGTTGAGTTTGTCTGTCCTAATTTTGAATCTTTCTTGGGCCTTTAGTGCTATTTCTGGGTATAGTTTGGCCCTAAATTCGTTTAATTCTTTTAAAAAGTCATGTTCGTTGTTGAATTCTATTTCCCTTAGGAATGTGTGTTTTCTTCCAGTAAAGAGCTCGTGAGGTGTCAGTTTCGTAGCTGAGTGTATGCTGTTGTTATAAGTTATAAAAGTTTCGTTCAAAATATCATCATGATTGATTTCTAGTTTTTCCCTCTTTTTACCCTCATATATAATACGGTAAATTTCTGTTAACGTGGAATGGAGTCTTTCGACTGGAGCGTTGCTTGAAGACTGTTGGAATGAAGTAATGTGTGTATCTATGTTGTATTGAGAACAGAAGTCTTTAAAAATCTTCCCAGAAAATTCGGCTCCTTGGTCATGTACTATTTTTTGGGGTATACCGAATGTATTCAAAAAGTTTGTAAGAGCCTTTACAATATTTATACACTCCCTAGCTGGCACTGTGTACCCACTAGCGAATCTAGAGAATTTTTCGATTATGGTTAAAATTGTCTTTCCGTTTATGGTATACAAGTCGATATGGACAATGGATAATGGTAGTTCCGGTGTTTCGGTCACTTGGAATTTGTTTTTCTGGGGCTGTCTGTCGTATTTTAGGGACTGGCAAATGTCACAGTTATTTATAATTTTGGCAATTTTCTGTTTAATATATGGGAAGTACGCTTGTCGTTTAAGTTGGTTATGTGCTTCATCTATACCTCTGTGGTTTGTGCGGGAGTGATATTCTTTGATAAGAGTGTCTTGCTCCTCTGTCGTAGTTAAGTCTTTTAGTAGTACGTTACACCTAACTATTCTGTATATTTGATTGAAAATGTGTAATATGTCGTTATTCGTCATAATAGCGTAGGTCTTATGCGGGGTGATTTGATCTTTGAAAATTTTGACCATAATTTCTTCTGTAAATTCTTTTTCGGTGAAGGTTTTCCTAATTTTGTTCTTGAATATTGACTGTGAGTTTGTTTGGTTTGGGTCCTATTTTGAGTATAATTTGTAAATTAAATTCGTTCAGGGGGGAATTGGAGCTTTTAATGTCCTGGTTGTTTGTGGGCGTCAAGTCGTGGACGTTAGTTTCGACGCGACTTAACGCGTCAGCCACTACGTTTTCAGCTCCCTTTTTGTATTATAGTCATATTCTAAAAGTTGGAGTTTCCAACGAACTAACTTGGAATTCGGTTCTTTAAAATTCATTAACCATGTCAAGGGTCGGTGGTCCGTCTTGATTTTGAATTTATTGCCGAACAGGTAAGGTCTGAAGTATTTGATGATGGCTAACATTTCCTTTTCCACTGTAGAGTAATTTCTCTCTGTGTCGGACAGTGTTCTACTAGCAAAGGATACGGGTCGTTCTATACCTGTTTGGTCCTGCGATAGTACTGCCCCGATTGCCACGTTGCTGGAATCAGTTGTTAGTACAAATTTTTTTGTAAAATCAGGGTATTGTAAGATTGGGTCATTGCGAAGTAAGATTTTACATTTTTCAAAAGCTCTGATGTATTCTTCATCAATCTTGACCATTGTCTTTCCTTTTAGTTGCTGTGTCAAAGGTTTGGTGATTGAAGCGAAGTTCCTAATGAATTTCCTATAATAACCTAAGAGGCCTAAGAATGATTTAATTTCCTTCTTGGTTTTGGGAATTGGAAACGCTTTAATGGCGTGAATTTTTTTTGGGTTAGGTTTTTATCCCCTTATCGATTTCCTTACGGAAAAAATCGGATTTGTCCGGTTGAAGTTTAAGATTTGCCTCAGCTAGTTTCGAGAGTACTCTGTGTAAATCATTTATGTGTTCTTGCAATGATGATGAGAAGACAATTATATCGTCAAAATATACTAAACAACATTTGCCCTTGAGATCGGCTAGAATATTATCCATAATTCGTTGAAAAGTAGATGGGGCGTTAGTAAGCCCAAATGGCATTCTTATGAACTCGTAGTGACCTCCTTCTGCCGTGACGGCTGTTTTAGGTGAGTCTTTTGGCTCCATTTCGATTTGGTGGTAGCCACTTGCTAAATCAAGAGCCGTGAAATATTTTGCCCGGCCGATCTTGTCTAGCGTTTCGTTAATATTCGGCATTGGATATTTATCCTTTATGGTCTTCTTGTTAAGCTTTCTATATATATGTATATATATATATATTTATATATATATTATATATATATATCCATTTCTTCTTTGTAGGGTCATTAGATTTTTTGGGCACCAGAAATATAGGAGCGCTCCAGGGGCTATGGCTATGCTTAAGTATGTCTTGGTCGAGTAATTTGTTTAGTTGCGTTTGGATTTCCTGACTTTCGACTCTACTGTATCTAAACGGCCTATTATAGATAGGAATGTCGTCAGTGGTTTTGATTTGGAGTTTAATGTGGTTTGTAAAAGAACGTTTTTGGTTTTCAAAGCTTCCTTAGAGCAGAGTCTTCTTCGGCATTTAAATGATCACATTTAATGCACATTGATTCGTCTTTTACATTTTGTGGTTGGATTGTCTTTGATTTGGTTTTAGGATCAAATTCTAAAAATTGATCTCTATGATATTGATCGACTTTTAAATGTGAATCTAGTACAAAGTTCTGTTTGTGGTCGGCATAGTTTACCACCTCCATCAAGCTATTATTATCTTTGGCTTCATAAAGGCCACCGGAAATTATCAAGTTGTTTTAATTTGAAGATCCTCACAGAAGAAAGTGCCGTTAGGCAAATTTACAGGTAAAAATAACACGACCTTAGAAAATTCTTCGATTATGTGAACTTTGGTAGCGGGGTTTCTTTGCATAGTGTAGTTTGGAGACTTGATTCAGGCAGGTTGAGAACGGCGTTATTTGGTCAGAGTATGTCCATGCCTATCAAGCCATGGAAGAAATCATGGAAGTGAAATAAAATCATGGAGAAGCGTTGGTGGTCTTTGAATTCTTTAAATAGCGGAACATCGACCTTTGTGTAGAGTTTGTGTGTATTAATAACTGTCTTTATTATGACGGGATTGGTCAATTCTATGTGTTCTGTTATAGGGATTAAATCAGGGCTAATAAAAGAGACGGAGGACACTGTGTCTACCAGAAAACGTAAAGGTTTGTTATTCAAATTGATAATTACGTAGGGAAGTATAGGGCCATATTTATCTTTGTTTAAGTACCCTGATTGTGGATCGAGGCCGGTCCTTGAAAATTTGCTCCCTCGTTAATGTTGTGCAGTTCGTATTGTTGTTGTTCGGTAAAATGTGAGTTTGCGTTTCCTGACGGTTTTTTGGGAGTAGGAGGACCTTGAATTGCCCTGGTATTAGAATGATTCTTCTGATTAAAAGGGTTGCTATTGTTGTATCCCTGTTGGCCATTTCTGTTCTGATTATTGCCCTGTTGGTTAAATTTGTAACGATTATTTCCCTGTTGATTGTGTAATCTGTAAGCTTCTCTGAGATTCTCTGGTCTTATAGACCTAATCGTGCCTCCAAGTGGACCTCTAAGGCCCGTCAAAAATACGTGCAGACTTGCACTGGAAAACATTTGTTTTTTAGTCTTAACCAATAATGGTTCAGACTCTTCGTTTTCCGCTAACCTATGGAGTGCTGCATTGCAGGTTGAAATCTGGTCATAAAGGTTTTGAATAGAGAGGTTCTTTTGAGCCAAACCGTGCAGTTCGCACATTAAGGTTGGCTCGTCTCTCTTGTCCGTACAGTGAACTAGTAATGTTTCTTTAATGTCGCCCCAGTTCTGAGTAGTTCCTACTTCTTTCAGAATGTCGTTGGCTTTCCCTTCAATCTTGTTCCTGATTGCCCTGAGGAGCATTTGTCCGTAGGGGATCTGATCAGTCCCTGATGAACAGTAGAATCTCTTCTACATTGGAAATGAAATCGTTAAGATCCTCGGGTTTACCGTCAAAAACCTAATTTGGTCCGGGACCAAATGTCGGCTGGTCGGTCGATAGTCATGTTCTGGTTAGGAGGTGGGGAAATAGAGGAGGAGTTCATATTAGACGTGTCACTAGGTGCCCTAGGTAATAAGTCTTCGTTAGAATTTGGTGTACTGTTCTTAGGCAAGTTACTCGTAGCTCTAGTCCTGATGCTCGGTAACAGTTTTCCCTTTATTGTCGACATTAAATAGAAAGGGTGTCCGAGTACTGAACTTTTAATATAATTACTCTGTGTTCAAGGTGTATGTGTATATCTATCTATAAAATTATGTGATTGGGTGTGTGTGTGTGGGGCTTAAAAGTAGATTAGTTTACAAACTTAATGGCTTACTCGCCGTTTATTTTGGACAATGAGTCGGATTCTGGAATTAATTATCAAAGTTAGTATAAGCCTTAGATTTCAGTGAATATTTGTTGTACTTGCGAATTGTGTTTTAGCACAATTAGGTGCTGTGTGATAGACCGGTAATGTAGTGTTGTTGTGTTTTCATTTACTAAAAATAAAGCAATATAAATTAGTTTTATATTGATTGTTTCGTTTGAGTATATATAAGTGTGTTTATTATTCGTCATATATGTATATATATTCCCTTTTTGTTATAATTTGGTTTCAGAATTTTTTTCTAACCGCTCATCTATCGCCAACGCATAAGTGCATATGTGTGTAAATTAGTTAGTTTTATTGTAGAGGTTCCCTCGCTGCTGTCTCCGTGCAGAAGTCTGGTTAGTTATTTCCCTCTAAGTATTTAAGTTCACAGTGGAGGTTTCCCTCGCTGCTGTCTCGGTACAGAAGTCCGTTTCGTAATTTCTCTCTAATGGTGAATTACGATGTTTAGGATGGAAGGGTGACTGCCCTTCTTAACCTGCTGGCCTAGAGACTCAGTCAGTTTGTAAATGATAAAATGTTAACGGCGGTTGCCGGAGTTATAGTGAAGGAGCTTGTGCTCTTTATTCGGTGAATATCAAAATTGAACTGAACTTAAAGCTAACATAAAAAGAGACTCATAGCGGCCACTCCAATGGGTAGTGCTTGCCGGCTATGAACGGCCTTGCGGCCAGCAATTTGGCCGGAGCGAACTTTCGGACGATCGGTCATTGCCGTCGCCCGGTTAATTTAGTTAACTTGTACATTGCTAATCAAACATGATTCACAGCATACCATCAACGCTGTCACGTATCAGTGACAGACCAGCGTGCATGTTTGATTTGCCTACAGACCGTCTGGCTTCAAACATGTCGAGTATCGGGTTAGAACAAATCAACATACGTGTTACACACGATCGTGTTTCCTATCTTTTGTATTGAACCTTGTGTTCCCTCATGTTGGCACTGAACATGTAACATCATACAGAAATGTCATTGGAGCGGCGTAATACATGTTCGCCCTGAACCTGCAGTAGCAACCCCAACACACGACATCGAGTAGCTCAAACCATTTGCCCTAAATGGCTGTGCACTTGTTGTGATTTGAGCCAACACCAACCTCACAACATGTTGTATCACACCAACTGTCGACAAATGTTCGCCCTGAACCTGCGTCAGACCGTATCGGATCCAACAAGAAGCTTGATTCGAACATTTGCACTAAATGCACAAACCAAATTGTTGGCACAACGTTCGTGCGGCGGCTAATGCATCGGCTCACACACAATTTTCTCGATTGACGTTGTAACTAAATTACACTTTACACATATGTACATAAACAACTTTTGTATCACTTATTCTTGTTTAGAGTTCACTGTTTGGCATTTATTACAACTTGATATTTTCGTACTCACTGTCCAACATGTTTAATTCATTATTTTTTCTTTTTTTTTTTTTACACACATTTTGTTAACAACCATCTTACATCAGAAATAATATTGGTATCCTCATCTTCCGGGAGAAGTTATTTGTAATAATATAATAATAATCATACTAATTTGTTCGACAGTTTTTCGTCCAAATTCAAATTTTACAGCCAGTTTTTTTTAATAGTATATTGAATTGAACTACAATTGGTGCCAATAGACGGAAAGGGTTGAATATGTGTGAGACATCCGACAACACTTGCCTCTTGGTACAGTTTGGACTTTGGACTTTGTTAAATTCATAGTGTACGAAAATGTGACCTTTATACGGTGCCAATCCAGCTTAGCACAGGACATCAGTTGGATGAGTATTTTTTGCTGCATTTTTTGTATTTAATTAATATATTTTTTATTTAATATATTTATTTATTTATATATTTATTAATGCTATTAAAGCTATTTTTTGTTGTATCTATCTTTTTGTTTTTGCTTATTAGTTTCTAGCATTATTCTGGTTCTTTTATATGCCTGTTCTTATTTAAATTTGGATTCCTTAGCTCTTCTATATTATATAATGGTTCTATTCTATCTATGCTATTGAAATGGTTTGGTAAGTTTGAAGTTTTATCAACTGAGATATGTATATGAGCGTATAAACTCGTTAAGAGTTTTGTGACTTCGCTCCACTGTTCCGACAGTCTGGTGATGGTGAGCAGTAGAATTTTATATTTAAATTTTTACATAAATCTTCAATTATTGAATTTTTATATTCTGTTCCCATGTCCGTAATGAAATTCTTCATTGGACCGTACTTCAGAATAAAATCTTCAAATATAGCTTTGGCTATTGTTTTTCCACTTTTATTTGGAATTGGTATTGCTACAAGGTATTTTATAAAATCGCAGATTAAATTAACTGCGTATTCATTCCGTTGTTCAGACTTAGGCAGTGGACCGATCGTGTCTACGATTACCCTGTTGATGGTTAATGGGGTCTTTGTATGCGTGATTATTTTCGCTTTTTGGCATTTTAGACATTTTTGTATTTACTTTGTAATATATCGAGTCATACCTTTCCAAGAGTAATGCCTTTTTACCTTGGCCAAGGTTTCGGTAATGTCAGTATGACCTCCTTGAATTGGTTCATCATGGTATGTAGACATCACCGGGTTGAGTAGCGCTACTCTCAATGCTTTTAATGTTTTATTGCTCATTTTCTTGAAATTATCTATTGAAACGTGTTCAAAGCTATTTTTTTTGCAGTAATTTTTTTCATGATTAAATAGACATAGCATATTTTTTACGTGCAAGGTCACTACTTTACGTACTTCGTCTTCGTATACTCGTACGTGGGGGTTTGCAGCTTTTTCTATATATTTTATAGGCAAGTCTATTTCTTTTTCTCCTGCACAGGATTTCTGTCTACTTTGGTATCTTATAGTGACTTTATTTATATTTTCGGTTATACTTTGTAGTTAATTGTCTTTTCCCTATAAATATTCAACTGTGAAGTTGTATTCTTTTAATTCTACCCTCATAGTGGCAGTTTGGAGTTTGGGTTAGTCATTGAGAATAAGTATGTTAAAGGTCTGTGATCTGTTGTGATAGTGAAATGTTTGCCATAAAATGTAACATTGCCCAGTGTATTGCAGCTAGTTCCTGTTCGTTAGTACGTACTTATTACATTCTCCCTTGGTAAAGGCTCTTGATGCATATGGAATGGAAAGTTGGGTTCCGTTATGGTTTTGAGTTAAAACCGCTCCACAGCTTACCAACTTAAAAGTTGCTAAGGACTACAAGCAGTTATTAAAAGTATCGAAGCAACAGTCCCTATCTGTGAGATTATAGCTGAACATAAAGAAAAAGGTTTTAAATGTCAAACAGGCTAGAAATATATTAAATAAAAAAAGTTTCACAGCCAATGTTCAAGGTAGAGTTGGAGCCTGAAAGAATGCACTTGAAAAACAATGAAGTTCACCCAATTCATAAGCTTGAATATCTATTGTCCTATAAACAAGGAGAACCACTCTGCCAAAAAATATAGTAATTGTAGGGGAAATTACACTGCAAATTACAGACGTTGTACTATCTATAAAGAGTTGTCCTATCTCTAAGAAAACGACTAGGCAAACATATAACTGCCGCTCAAAATCCTGGAAAACGATACAATTTTTCAAATATACCATCGACCACGACCCCGAGAGTTTCTTTTGCACAGGCGTTAAGATATAACAACGGAACCTACGCCTCAGCATCTAAGCTGACAGGTCGGCAGGTCAGTGTGGCAACCAACATTAAACCAGAGTTCAGAAACTACTGACCAACATATATCTGCAAACACACACTTGCCTAACGGCCTATAAACAATGATGGTCACTATAACCAACACAATGGCAAACGCTCCAGGAACTTATGCGCTCCCAAAAATCCTTTTTATGTTTCTAAAATGCGAATGGCATCTCACAGCACATATAAGAGGTCTCGCAGTTCTTAGATCATTGATTGACCCAATGCTTATATCAGAGACTCACCTAACAAACAAAAAATATTTTTAACTTAATGGATATATATTTTAGAAAGAAAACCATCCTAATGGCAAGGATGATTGCGGTTGGCACTATGAGTTGCCATCATTTGCAACAGCCTATTTACAAGCTACATCAATACACATCGATACCAGAAGCGGTATCTTAAACCTCTCAGCTGTATACTGCCCACCACGCTTTTCCATTTTCGAAGATGAATTTGTACAGTTTTTTGACCTATTAGGTGACCGTTTTCTAGCGGGTGGTGATTACAATCTCGACTCACCAACCCCAAAGGAAGACAGCTGTACGACGCTATAATCACACCAAGAAACAAGCTTGTTATTATAATAACTTTCCGTCCGAACTAAAGCCGAGGTTTCAATTCCCACCCTTCCGGCTCCATAACAATTAAATCCGACAATTAGTCAAAAATTAATTATTATTAATTATTTATTTTTTGTTAAATCCATGCCAATGTCAAGTACACCTTTCCGGCGCCGCAACAATTAATTTCGAAAATAGTTAGGAATTCAATATCTACGTACGAGCCACATTTATATAAATATACACATATACATAGATCGTCATCAATTCTTCCCGAACGAGTACGAATTTTCCGGTACTTGTCCATTTTCCGTGCCACCAGCGCTGCTTCTACTCCGCATCAGGCAACAGCCGCCTACAATCTCAACAAACCTCGTCTTCTTTTGGGTTGTTTTTGGTTCCTGAACTTATTTTCCACATTCGATTTGTGCCGCACACGACCTTCCTTTCGACCTCGCCGTTGCTAGTTCCCACTAGTTCGTTGCAATCGCAATTCATCCGCGATCTCACCGTTCTCATCACATTAGTGTGACCGGCCACCGCTTCGAACGAGGCACCTATTGTGCAAGTGACCAGCGAATTGGATTCTAAGAATGCCCACGGGGGACGACAAAAAGCAGCGTCCGATCCCAGCCATCAGTTTGGACAGATCTCAATCCGCCTCTCCGCGGACGACTCTTTTGAAGCCTAAGGCGACCATGGCCATTCCAAGGGCAAAGAGTGACGAATTCGTCAATACAATCCCCGGTCCTGAAAAAGTTCATCGCCACAACAGATCGAATAAGCCAATTTGAGGCTAACATAAATACCCCTGGCGCCCCAGAAACGGAAATAGGCTCCCAATACATGTGCGAAGTCCATCGGGACCAAGTTCGGGCACTCTGGGAGAAGGTGGAGAAGTGCTATGAGAGCTGCTCCGATTTACTAGCCGTGTCCGACGACAATGCGGCCACCTCAACAGTGCTGTAATCGAAGTACAGCTACTGTTACTCCGTCTATTCGATGTGTATAGCCCAGCTTCGGGAGAAAATTGCCTCCCAATCCACTCAGGCTCCCGTCAATGTCCACACGCCCGCGTCTACAGGCTGCCAGTTACCTCCAGTGGATACCGAGGTCTTTGCGGGTGATTATCTTCGGTGGCCTACCTTTAGAGACTTGTTTACGGCCATTTACATCCAAAACTCGCGGCTCACCCCGGTAGAGAAGTTGTTCCACTTGCTGTCCAAAACAAGTGATGACGCACACGCCATTGTTTCTAAGGCTCCGCTTACCCATGAGGGGTTTGTTGCAGCGTGGCAAAGCCTCACGGATCGATTTGAGAACCGGCAGCTATTGGTCAATAGCCAGTTGAATATCCTTTTCAATATCCAGGCTATTTCCCAAAAGTCCGGGGTCGCGCTGAAGGAGCTGCAAGTCACCATTCAGAGTTGTCTGACAGCCCTAGAAATGTCCGCCATCAATGTTGAGGCTTGGGACTGTCTCCTAGTATTTATGATTTCCTCAAAGCTCCCCAAAGTCACACTTTCTATGTGGGAGCAATCCGTACATAATAGGGCCGAAATTCCAACATGGAAGCAATTAGATAACTTCCTGACAGAGCGCCATCGCACTCTGGAGGCCATCGACGACGTCAGGCCTAGTGGCTCCGGGCAATCTCCGACAAGGTCGGGACTTCCTACTGCCCCTGCACGGAGGCTCAATTCGTATGAGACTCGAGTGGTTCCGGGCCAAAAGGGCTGCGATCTCTGTTCGAGGGAGAACCACCCTATTCGCTTATGTCCGCGTTTCCTAGAAATGGATGTAAATGGGCGCTCTGACTACATTAAGAGGAAACAGTTATGTTTGAACTGTTTTGCCCGAGGGCACCAGCAGCGAGACTGCACGACCGCCCATACCTGCTTCACATGCCACAGGTATGTCCGCTCCAAGTCCGCCTACTCCAGCAAGGGCTCGACCCGCACAAACTGCCAAAAGCACAAACGGCTCAGAGGATCAGTCGGATGTGCAGGTGTGTTTCGCTTCCGGGTCAGGAGCCGTCCTACTGGGCACGGCCCTTAAAAACGTGTGCCATTTGGGGTGCAGCTTCCAGGCACGAGCACTGATAGACTCAGGGTCCGAAGCGACTTTTATAACGGAACGACTGTTCAACCTTGTCAAGCTTCCCTTCAAGACGATTCAAGCCCAAGTGTCCGGTCTTAATCAGACCATTTCCGCGCAGTCTACTAAATTGTGCCATTTCTCCATTCGGTCGCCGTCTAGACCCGGGCTACAATTAGAGACTGCGGCTTACGTTCTTCCGCAGTTGACAGGAAATCTGCCATCATATCCGATTCCGCGAGATCGTCTCAAGGGGCTGCCCGACATTCCCCTGGCAGACCCCAACTCCTTTAAGATCTCCCAAGTCGATGTGTTAATAGAAGCTGACATTCTTCCGTCCATTTTCCTCGGTAATACCAGGGCTAACATCTGCGGGTCGCTTCTCGGTCAGGAGACCATTTTTGGATGGGTGCTGACAGCCCCATTATCTCCAGCCAACCCTCGCAGCGTGTCCGTTTTTTCCACACGAGTTGGCCGTAGCCTCGGTGACTCGCTGGATCAGCCCCTCACCAAATTTTGGGAGGTGGAAGATGTGCCCACACAGATCAGTTCGGAATCGGATTCAGTTTGCGAGCACAATTTTCCAGACGACGAGAAGAGACGAGTGTGGCAAGTACGTTGTGACGCTCCCCTTACGCGACCTCGAGCAGAAGGGTTCCGAGCTATCGGCTTCACGGTCCTTTGCTCTTGCTCAGCTCCTGCGTAATGATCAGCGCCTGAAGAGGGATCCGCCCCATAAGGTCCGCTATGACTCGGTAATCCAGGAATACATCGATTTAGGCCACATCACCGAGGTCTCTCCCATGAGCAGTTCCGCTACCTACTATCTTCCACATCATCCCGTCTTCAAACCCGAAAGCACGACCACCAAGGTTCGGGTAGTCTTCAATGCTTTGAGTCCGTCCGCAAACGGGACCAGTCTGAACGACATTCTTTACGCGGGCCCGGTCTTACAATCCAACCTGACGAATCAAATCCTAAAGTTGCGATACTTTAGGTTTGTCTTCAACGCCGACATCGAGAAGATGTATCGGCAAATTTGGGTAGACCCCAAGCATACTCCGCTCCAACGTATTTTGTTTCGCAATCCCGATGGGGATATCCGCGACTTTCATTGTCCGGGCGAAAATGTTCATGCAGGACATTTGGCTTCTGGATCTAGGGGACGACGACGCCCTCCCTCAAGATTTCTGTCAGCGATGGGTTGACTTCCTGAAGAACTATACGGTGCTCGATCAGATTCGTGTTACTCTATGGGTCGCGTTCCGTCCACACCTAAAGGGCGAGCACTTCGGGTGCTGCGACGTTTCACAGAAGGCGTACGGCGCATTTATTTATGTACGTGTCGAGGTTGGGTTGCTGACTGCAAAGACTCGAGTGGCCCCAGTTAAAACGGTGTCGCTCCCTCGGCTAGAGCTGTGCGGTGCCTTGTTGTTGTCGGAGATGGCCACCGCCGTTCTGCCAGAGTGGCCAGGGGCCGCGTCTGCCCCATACTGTTGGACGGACTCCACTATTGTCCTCGCGTGGCCGCCGAAGCCAGCGTGTCAGTAGACAACGTTCGTGGCCAACCGGGTGACCAAGATCACCCAGTTCACCGACGTGCAGAAATGGGCACATGTCCGCTTCAAACATAACCCTGTGGATCTCGCCAGCCGGGGCGTAGCTCTCCAAGATCTTGCGGATAACCAGTGTGTGGTTCGAAGGAACGGACGTTCTTCTCGCGCCCATTCATGTACACAGTTGTGGATTATGCCGGTCCTTTCGAGATAAAGAACTATACGGGGCGAGCTTGGGGGGTATGTGTTGGTGTTTGTCCCGAGAAGGGGTATGTGACCGAGAAATTTCTGGCTACTTTCGCTCGGTTCGTGTCCCGGAGAGGATGCCCCCGTCAGGTGCAGTCGGACAACGGAAAGACCTTTGTGGGGGCAGCTGCCCTGCTATCTCGGAATTTTCTCCAGAGCCTAAAAGGGGCTGTGACCGGTGCCTACAGTCACCAGCAGCTTCTCTCGCATTTCATTCCTCCGGGAGCTCCCTACATGGGGGGCCTGTGGGAGGCAGGCGTCAAGAGCTTCAAGACCTTGTTCTACAAGTCCACCGTCACGCGGATATACACCTTTGAAGAGCTGGGTACTCTCCTGGCGAGGATCGAGGCATGCCTAAATTCGCGGCCGCTCGCGCCAATGTCCGAAGACCCTACTGATCTGTTGGCTCTTACACCCGGGCACTTTCTTGTGGGAGGTCCACTTCTCGTCACGGTTGAACCCGAGTTAAAGGGGGATACCACGTCCATTATTAACCGCTGGCAGCACCTGAAGGCTCTTCAGCAGCAATTTCGGCTGCGATGGAAGGAAAAGTACCACAAGGAGCTCCATAAGAGGAAAAAGTGGCGAGTCCCTACAAGGAGTCTCCGCGTTGGGGATATGGTGGTCATCAAAGAGGACAACCTTCCGTCCAATAAGTGGTAATTAGGCAGGATTGATGCGGTCCATCCAGGATCTGAGGGCCATGTCCGCTTGATCGACAACCGCACCGCGCGAGGGCTCGTCAAGCGGCCCCTTGCTAAAATCGTCCTTCTTCCGCTGGACGCGTCCGCCTGCACACAATAATTATGCGTTTCTTCCGTTCCAATATTCCTGTCCATTGCGCTGTCTCGTAGCTCTGTCCACGCAGCGCCCAGTCACTGAAGAGCAGACTTCCTCGAGGTACACAGTCCTACCGATGCCGAGTCTGCAGTGGGATCCATTCTTTGAAGAAATATCGGCGCTTTCTACGTCTCAGAAGCGGCTCCGGGCGGTTCCCGTGAACCGGTATTGCACCAGCTGCCTGGCTCACGAGCACTCCGACGGATCGTGTTGGCGTGGGGACTGCCGGTGGCCCAGAGCACCGTTTTTGGATGGGTCGTGTCCGGAGCCTGTCACCAACCGTAGCGACGAGGGAGCTGTTGCAACCCGAGTGATTGCAAGGGGGCGGGATGTTTAGGTGAAGGGCCGTTGTGCCGCCGCTCATCTGAGCTTAAGAGCGCATCCACGCTGAAGAGCGCAACCGCGCTGAAGAGCACAACCGCGCTGAAGAGCGCATCCGCGCTGAAGAGCACATCCTTGCACAATCTTGCACTCTCTCTCTCTCTCGGGTCCAACTGCAGCGGTCGGCCGTCGGCGATCGTCCGCTCTGGCGGTAGCGGCTCTTTCAGTTCCATGTATGCAGAAGAATAAAGCTGACGGCCTTTGAAAAATACTCCACGACGCCCCCGACTTCTTCTTTTCGAGCCTATGGGTTAATTTGTGCCTTCTGTGCCTTCTCCAACCACTGGAATCTTTTTGCGGCAGCACCGCCCTCCACATATAATAATAATAATATATATATGTATGTACAATTTTTTAATCTATCCTTATGAACTGTCTGAGTTTTGTTTTTTGTATTGAAAATTGTTATATTATTATTAGGTTCTTTCTTCTTTACCGTATAGGGTCCGGTATATTTAATTAATATATTTATTTATTTATATATTTATTAATGGTCTCCTATTTTGAATTTAAAATCGAAGCTATTTTTGTCGTATCTTTTTGTTTTTGCTTATTGCTTATTAGTTTCTAGCATTATTCTAGCTCTTTTATATGCCTGTTCTAATCTAAATTTAGATTCCTTAGCTCTTCTATATTATATAATGGTTCTATTCTATCTATGCTATTGAAATGGTTTAGTAAGTTTGAAGTTTTCCCAAATACTAGTTCGTATGGACAATAATCAAGTGCCATAGAGGGGGTTGTGCTAAAGCAGTATACGAAGTATTATAGCCATACATCTGGAGAGCAGACTTCCTCGAGGTACACAGTCCTACCGATGCCGAGTCTGCAGTGGGATCCATTCTTTGAAGAAATATCGGCGCTTTCTACGTCTCAGAAGCGGCTCCGGGCGGTTCCCGTGAACCGGTATTGTTCCAGCTGCCTGGCTCACGAGCACTCCGACGGATCATGTTGGCGTGGGGACTGCTGTAGAACGTGTGGTCAGGATCACAACACGCTGCTGCACCTCGTGAAGAAGCCGCGGGCTCGGCGCCAGCCGCGTCAAGAGGAGCACCGGTCACGGAGCGCGGGAGACAGTACACGGAGTGTCTCAGCTGGCGCTCAGCCGTCGTCCGTCAACTCCCGGCGCGGTTCGGTTGCTTCTCGGCCGTACTCACAAGCCGGTCCACGGCCATCGACTTCCCGGCGCTCGCCGGCAGCTCCTCAGCATTCTTCCGCCACTGGCCGGCAAGCTTCAGGTGCTCCACGGCCTTCGTCCGCCACTCATCGGGTGCCGTCCAACGCTCGTCCGCCCGCGTCATCCATGACTAGGCAACTTTCCGCCTCTCGTCAAGGGGCCCCGCAGGACGCAGCCGCTGCGCCCACCCTATCGTCGCTGCTGCAGAGGAACAGCGTCAACGTTCTGCCGACCGCGCTAGTACGCATTGACACCGGGACCCGGATCTTCAACACGGGGGCCCTTATCGACCCGTGAACGCCCTCGAGCTGTATCGACGCATCGCATGCGGCGTGTTTGTTCGGCCACCGTGGGTTCCAAAACGGATGATAGCGTTCGGCTGGAGGTTGTTTTCAAAATCGAGCCTCACGTGCGCGTTCGTACGCCGTCTCGAGAGCTGAGCGAGGCGGTGCGTGCCCACTTCCGAGGCGTGACATTGGCGGATGAGCGGTTCTATCTGCCAGCGACGATCTCCGTTGTCCTGGGCGCGGATGTGTACCCGCGTATCATGCAGCCGGGCTTCCTGAAGATCCAGGACGGGCTGCCGGTGGCCCAGAGCACCGTTTTTGGATGGGTCGTGTCCGGAGCCTGTCACCAACCGTAGCGACGAGGGAGCTGTTGCAACCCGAGTGATTGCAAGGGGGCGGGATGTTTAGGTGAAGGGCCGTTGTGCCGCCGCTCATCTGAGCTTAAGAGCGCATCCACGCTGAAGAGCGCAACCGCGCTGAAGAGCACAACCGCGCTGAAGAGCGCATCATTGCACAATCTTGCACTCTCTCTCTCTCTCGGGTCCAACTGCAGCGGTCGGCCATCGGCGATCGTCCGCTCTGGCGGTAGCGGCTCTTTCATATGTTAAGCTAGATTTTTTCAGTTCCATGTATGCAGAAGAATAAAGCTGACGGCCTTTGAAAAATACTCCACGACGCCCCCGACTTCTTCTTTTCGAGCCTCTGGGTTAACTTGTGCCTTCTGTGCCTTCTCCAACCACTGGAATCTTTTTGAGGCAGCACCGCCCTCCACATATAATAATAATAATATATATATGTATGTAAAATTTTTTAATCTATCCTTATGAACTGTCTGAGTTTTGTTTTTTGTATTGAAAATTGTTATATTATTATTAGGTTCTTTCTTCTTTACCGTATAGGGTCCGGTATATTTAATTAATATATTTATTTATTTATATATTTATTAATGGTCTCCTATTTTGAATTTAAAATCGAAAGCTATTTTTGTCGTATCGTTTTGTTTTTGCTTATTGCTTATTAGTTTCTAGCATTATTCAGGTTTTTTTATATGCCTGTTCTAATCTAAATTAAGATTCCTTAGCTCTTCTATACTATATATAATGGTTCTATTCTATCTATGCTATTGAAATGGTTTAGTAAGTTTGAAGTTTTCCCAAATACTAGTTCGTATGGATAATACTCAAGTGCCATAGAGGGGGTTGTGCTAAAGCAGTATACGAAGTATTGTAGCCATACATCCCAATCTGTTTTATCAACTGAGATATGTAAATGGGCGTATGAACTCGTTAAGTGTTTTGTGGCTTCGCTCCACTGTTCCGACAGCCTGGTGATGGTGTGCAGTAGAATTAATGTTTTTAATATTATTTTTAAATTTTTACATAAATCTTCAATTATTGAATTTTTATATTCTGTTCCCATGTCCGTAATGAAATTCTTCATTGGACCGTACTTCAGAATAAAATCTTCAAATATAGCTTTGGCTATTGTTTTTGCACTTTTATTTGGAATTGGTATTGCTACAACGTATTTTATTAAATCGCAGATTAAATTAACTGCGTATTCATTCCCTTGTTCAGACTTAGGCTGTGGACCGATCGTGTCTACGATTACCCTGTTGAAAGATGTTTGTGGTGTTTCAGTAATGGTTAATGGGGTCTTTGTATGCGTGATTATTTTCGCTTTTTGGCATTTTAGATATTTTTGTATGTACTTTGTAATATATCGAGTCATACCTTTCCAAAAGTAATGCCTTTTTACCTTGGCCAAGGTTTTGGTAATGCCAGTTTGACCTCCTTGAATTGGTTCATCATGATATGTAGACATCACAGGGTTGAGTAGCGCTACTCTCAATGATTTTAATGTTTTATTGCTCATTTTCTTGAAATTTTTGCACGGTGCCACTTTGAGTTGGCTGATGGTGGAAGGTAATACCATGGACACAATTTAATAAACATTTTTGCGGTGTCAAGTGCAAAGCATCCAAGTTTTTCCGAATTGTTTTTATAGCCAGATGTCATGCATTGCAGTAATGTGGCACACCTAATTAAAACATTTTCATCCAATCCTGTAATATCAGCAGACAATTTCGTTTTGCTAAAAAATATACTTGCCGTATTACCAGCATTAGAAGTTCCACTACCTCCACTACTTGGTTGGTCGACATCTATGTAATCCCATTTGAGCGCGGAAGTCTGCTTGAATTTGAGTTTATTTATCCCTTAATAATTTTTTATATTATAAGGTACATATTCGCCAAGTTTTAAATGCAATCTATATGTCAACTGCGAGAAATATTAAAAAAACCGATTATAGGAGTGCAATGGAGCAAGGGAATAAACAAAAAATAAATAAAAACTATTAATAAACACAAACTTAAAAGACGAATACAGAGCAACAGTACAACAAGAACACGAGCGAAAACGAATTTTTGTAGTGTAAAACTGACCCTAAAAAATTTAAGACGGTGTTCGAATTTTTACAATTTTAAGCACATCTGCAAATTTCTGCAAAAATGTTTACAAATTTATTACCTTTAGAGCCAGGCAAACATTGGTTTACCACTTAATTGAATATTTTTGTGGGGTCACAAATGCAAATTAAGCATTAAGATTCTTAGGGTCCGTACGAAGCGCAAGTCAGCAACCTGCCACGCCCACTCTAACGCCCACAAATCGCGAAAGACTTAAATCATTGAAATCTCAGGAAATATTAGAGCTAAGAAGTTAAAATTCAGTATGTATTATATAAGCAATGGTACTTTACTGCGGGCACATCCACCCATGCGCCCACCAAGCTCAAAAGGCGGTTTTCGCATTTTCTAGAAAAGGTGATATCTCGGTAACTAAAAGTACTAGAAAGTTCGGATTAAACATGTAGGTTTTTATGAAGCCCCAAATGCGAATTGTTTTTTCCCAACTAGCCACGCCCGCCCTAACGCCCACAAATATACGTATAAATACGTATTTTAGAGATTCCTCTGCAACTTCTAACGAGTTTTCATCCGGCCCTACCCACTCTAACGCCCTCAAATCGCGTAAAACTGTGGCGTCTATAATATTATTATGAATGACTTCGATTGACCTTGTATAACTTATTTAGGTCAATTTCTATCAGTTTAGCAAAGATTTTTATATCGGAACATTATTTCGTTATTTATGAAGAAATTTAAGTTACTATCAGTTACTGTTCAAAAAGAACACTAATTGTTATAAATTTAAGATATTACGAGCTCTGTTCATGTCAATATGTATATCTATCTAGAGCCGTAAATAATGATCTGTAACATAAAACCTACAAGGGTGCAGAGCCGAACAGTTGTAATCTTAAGTACAGATCACTTGAGCCTGACAATAAATAGCAGCATGAGAACTATGCTGTACAAAGAGTCGCCGGGGACCGTTGATAAGGCTCCCGCTCAGGAAAACAGATGTGGTCTCTGCGTAGACCATAGATAAGTATATTATAAGAATTTCATGTTAGCTGCGTAAGCAAAGACTTAGAAAAATAAAATCAGTTTTTAAAAATTCCGGAAAACTATGAATGAGACTGCGGCGAAACGTCCAATCGAGACGCTATAAATTTTTACACAATATTAGAAATACATATAAAATGTTGATAAGGTCGTTATTAGCCTGAATTTGCCAGTAGCTAGAAAAATCCGTCTGTGAAAACAATGTAACAAATGTAAGAAACTCAGAGAAATTGTGCACCTTAAAGATTCTGCTAAGTGCTAGACGCTTGCAGCTAAAGGTAGCAAATAGATTCACACGATTGTTTTCCCCTACCAAAGGTAAGAGACAAAAGTGTTGAACTAAATAAAAGCAAAAGGACAAGCAAAGAGTCTTTTTTTGTTTTTTAAAGCACATTAAAGATTCTGTTTTAAAAAAAAAAAAAAAAAGCTAAAGGTCGCTAACCATTGAGCGTTTCCGAGGCCATAACATCGGAAAAATAAAACCTAAAAAGTGTGTGTTTTTTAAACCAAAAATAAAAAATAAATTTTTTTTGGTGGTAAGGCGTGTTTGAGGCCAACATCAGACAAAATAATAAAAAAAAAATAATAATTTGCGGGATAATGCATAGCAAATTAACACTTGTGAAAATAAAAAAAAACAAGTGAACCCATAAAATTCTAAAAAATCCAAAAAGTTGGATTCAAATAGAAAAAATGCCTACAAATGCTAAAAGCCAAAGAGCTAAGCAAAATATAGTGCCTACAATGCTAAAAAAGCTTGAAAAAGTTAAAAATCCAAAGCCAACAAAAACAAAAATTACAACTCAAAAACAAAATTGAAAAATTACAACACAAAAACAAACTTTAGAAAAAAAAAATAAATAAATAAATAAATAAAAACAAAACGAAATCAACTCTAAAAAAAAGAAGAAAAAGAAGACCCAGAAGGACGACTTCAGCAGCAAACACAGCAAGACGACTTCAACAAGAAGCAGCCAACATCTTCAACATCAAGCATCGCTTCTACCATCGACGTCTACAGCGGCATAACAGGAAAAATTCAGATAAGAAATACAAATTTATTCCTAAATTTAAATAACTTAATTAAAAAAAAAAATATAAATAAATTAAGAAAATGTCGTCCGAAAAGGCCATTGATCTCTTAAAGAAGCAGTCCGAGCTAACACAGCAAATAAGAATTTTAGAGGCAAAAGTGCACTTAACACTTCCGGAATTTCAAAAAACTTTGGACATACAAAAGGTGTTTGTTTACAATCATAGTGCTTTACTAAAAGTAGGACCAGTTGAGCACGAGTATTTTACATTAAAACATTATAATGCGATGATGATGGTACTTGAAAAACTCAAGATTCAGTTTGAGAAAGACTCGGGTAAGGCAGCAGGAAGCGGTGATCAAAAAGTTGCAGAAATAGGCGAAATTAGGCACGCATCGAGAGCTGATATGTTGAAGGAAGAATTTGACATAAATGCTGGGTGTTTAAGGAATTATTTAAATGAATCCGTTAATAATCTAACGTCCGATCTCTCTTTTCCCTGTGGGTGAGAAAACATAAAATTCAATTTTGGAAAGCTAAGACTTTTGGTTTAATTGAGGAAGTAAGAAGTTGTTTTTAAAGCAAGGAATTTGAAATGATAGTTAGCGAATTAGAATTCGATGTCGGAAACATTATAGACGCTATAGATAAAAGACCTAGCAAGGAACAAGATATTGTTAAGGAATCTATAACTGTAAAGGCAGAGGAATTACCTAAGCCTAAATACAGATACCCACTTTCTTCGGTGATACCAAAGAATGGGATCTATTTAATGAGCTGTTTTTGGAACTCATTCATACAAGAGAGGACCTAAAAACTGCCGTTAAATTTAGTTATCTCAAATCAGCGTTAAAAGGAGAAGCCAAAAACGTGGATTCCCATTTACTGCTAGGCACTGGGGATAACTATGAAGCCGCTTGGAAGTTGCTAACCAAGCGGTATAAGAACAGAAAAAAAATTTTCCCTGATCATATGAATAGGATTATGGATTTACCCAATTTAAATTTGGAATCAAATAAGCAAATTAAAACATTTATTGACACAATGAATGAGTCAATATATATTATAAAATCAAAGGCACACTTATCCGAAGATGTGGATGCAGTATTTGCCCACATAATACTTCGAAAATTTAACAAGGCTTCTCCAAATTTATATGAGAGCCATGTAAAAAAGACAAAAGAAATTCAGCCACTTTCTGATGTCATGGAGTTCTTAGAGCAAAGACTCAGCTCCATTTCCTCTTTTCCACAGGTGAATAAACCTTTTAGAAAAGAGTTTCAAAACAAAAGTAGCAAAGAAAATTGCGCTTGTTGTAATTAACCAAACCATAATATAACACAATGTTATAAATTTAAAGGTATGAAACCAGCAGAAAGAAATGACTGGGTTAGAAAAAGGCACATTTGTTTTAAGTGTCTGAAGCATTCAAGCAATAAAAAATGCACGAATAAAATTCTTTGCTTGAATTCCAAGAAACCGCACCACACGCTTCTTCACATTTATAATAATAAAGAAAAAGTGAATATGTGTAGGACGACGGAACAAGCCCTATTGGCCACAGCATTGGTACGATAATATCAGAGGAAGCTTCACAAATACTTAAGTTACCAAAAATAAGAAATTATACTGAGATTAGTGGAGTTTCCTCAATAAAAAAATGCATATCAAAGCATAAAATAAAACTAAACATTAAACCTTTAAAAGAAAGGAAAAATGAATTAGTAGTGGAGGCAATTGTCCTCCAAAATTAATGAAAGCGTTGCCAATGCGCTCATTAAATATTGATAAAACGAGGTGGCAAAACTACCCGTTAGCCGATCCCGAATTTAACAAGCCAGGTCGAGTGGACTTAATTATAGGAGCCGATTTATATGCTAGAATTCTTCAAAAAGGAGTAATAAAGATAAACGGTCGTCTTGGTCAAACACAGACTTTGGTTGGATAGTTTCTGGATGCACCAAATCAAAAGGAAGTAACACGGTAGTTGCGACCACGATAGAGTGCAAGGATTTAGAAAGATTTTGGGAATTGGAAGAAGAAAGTAAAGAGGATTTAGAATCCGAATTATTTGAAGAAAATTTCACGAAAACAACACACATAGACTCTTCAGGACGATATGTTGTGAAGATGCCCTTTAAGGAAGAACAAACCTTAGGGGAATCTAAAGGCCAAGCCATGGCAAGATTTTTAAATTTAGAGAAAAAACTAATTAAAAATCAAAACCTAAATAACATTACTGTAAGTTTATGATAGAATACATGTCTTTAGGGCTTATGGTTGAGGCAAACTCAGAAGGTAAATATTATTTACCCCATCAAGCCGTAATTAGAGATGCGAGCTTAACAACAAAATTAAGGGTTGTTTTTGATGCGTCGGCAAAAACAACTATCAGTAAGTGTCTTAATGATATTATGTATATTGGACCTAGAGTTCAAAAAGATATTTTCGACATCATTTTAAAGTGGCGCAGATGGCAGTATGTAGTTTCAGCGGACATTGAAAAAATATACCGTCAAATAAATATAGCAGAGTGCGATCAAGAATTTTTGCATGTCTTGTGGAGGGATTCTCAAAAAAATAAAATTAAAGACTATAAATTAACTACAGTTACCTATGGTACTGCTTCGGCTCCGTATTTAGCTTAAAGAGTGCTACCGGATATAGGAGATAAATGTAAAGATCCACTAAGAAGTGGAATTATAAAAAATGATTTCTATATGGATGATTTGATGACAGGATCAAACAGCATTAAAGAATCCAAACAAATTGTTAAACAGGTCTCATTGGAGCTAGAAGAAGTAGAGATGAATTTGAGGAAATGGATTTCGAATCATCAAGAAATTATTGAAAATGTAGAGAATGCTGGAGAAAACAAAACATTAAGCATTGAAGAGAATGAGTCCGTGAAGGCTTTAGGGCTTCAGTGGGAACCTTTTAATGATGAATTTAAGTATTGCGTTAAATTTACTATTAGTAAAGAAATCAATAAAAGGATAGTATTGTCGAACCTAGCAAAAATATACGATCCATTAGGATGGTTATCACCAGTTACTATTGTTGGGAAACTATTTATGCAAAGACTGTGGTTACAGGAAATAAATTGGGATCAAGAGCTAGATGTGAATGATTTAAGCGAGTGGAAGTTGTATGAAGAAAATTTAAAATTTTTGGAAGACATTAGGATTCCGAGATGGATAAAGACACATATAAGTTTTCCGGTTCAGCTTCACGGTTTTGCAGATGCTTCTGAAAAAGCGTACGCGGCGGTTGTATATGCAAAGGTAGAAGATTCGGTCACGTTAATAGCTAGTAAAAGTAAAGTAAATCCTAAGAAAAACAGGAAGACTATTCCTAAGTTAGAGCTTTGCGCAGCCCATCTTTTAAGTAAGTTAATGCAGAGAACAAAGGAATCAATTTCTAACAAAGCAGAAAGTTTTGCATGGAGTGAAGCCACCATTACATTAGCTTGGATACGTAATGGGAACTGCAAAGATAAATTTATTAGACGTAGAACTGATGATATGAAAAAACTAATGGATACAGAATGGAGTCATGTGAAGTCGGAAGATAACCCTGCTGACATTGCCTCCAGAGGTATTTACGCCACCAAATTAAAAGAGTGCTCAATTTGGTGGAATGGGCCAAATTGGCTTTCGATGTCTAAAGACCATTGGCCAAAGTTTCAATTGGATCAGAAAGAAGAAATAGTTGTTAGTACCGTAATCACGAGTACAGAAAACAACATAATTAAGTTACTTGAAAGATACTCAAGTTAGATAAGTACGACTTTTTTTTCCGTCTCCGTCTCTCTGCCGGTCTTCAGCAGTGGTACGAACATTAAATTTCGTTTACACTGCTGCAAGATTTTGTTTTCCTTCCGTGTCAACTCCAAGACCGAGTTTTCCGACACAACGGCAGTGTGAGATTTTCTACTCTTCTTCGTCTTCATATTCTGCCAATTTTTCCATCCGACTCCGTTTTGTGTGCCGCCATATTCCTCGCCGTTTTCGGCCTCCCCGTTATTTGCTATTCCGCTATTCGCTTGCCAACGGTCGAGGCATATGTGCATACATATACTTACATATATACATACTTTGTGAAATTGTGTGGTGACAAAAATAAAGCATAATTAATATTGGCAAGCCTTTGTGATTTATTTCCAAAAATTCTCAAATTCATTTAACAGTCCGCCGCTGGCGTAATATTTTTTTTTCCAATCAGTGTTTTTTTTACACCACACAGCTTTCAGTTCCTCCATTTATACAGTCCACAGTCCACTGTGCCAACCAAGGCCTCACGTGCATACATATACTTACATATATACATACTTGCATGCATGCCATATATTTTCTGCCTCCAATTTCAGGAAATAAAAACGTGACAAAATTTAACTGAAATAAAATCTGTTTTCAAAAAAAAAAAACCGCCATTTCACTACAAATCCGTGATTGTGTCGCCTAAGTTCGCAACCTCGCCGCCTCAGTAGCCGTGTTGTGTTATTTTTTGGTGCTGGTTTTTTTCCCTTGGGGTGAATTCCGAACGATACTTGTCCATTCTCCGTGCCTTTAACGCAGCTTCCACTCCGCATCAGGCAACATCCGCCTACAATCTCACCAAACCTCGCCTACTTCTGGGTTGTTTGGTTCCTGAAGTTTTGTTTTCACATTCGATTTGTGCCGCACACGATCTTCCTTTCGACATCGGCGCCGATAGTGCCCACTAGTTCCTTGTGATCGCAATCCATCCGCGATCTCACCGTTCTCATCACTTTAGTGTGACCAGCCACCGCTTCGAACGAGGCCCCTATTGCGCAAGTCAGTCGCCAAGCGCTGACCAGCTAATTGACTTTTGAGAATGCCCACGGGAGACGTGGACAGATCTCAATCCGCATCTCTGCGGACGCCTCTTTTGAAGAGTGACGAAAACGTCAATACAATCCCCGATCCTTCACAGAGGCAGACTCGCTCCGTTGTAAAAATGGCTCAAAGTGTGGTCGAAGTGGCGCTGAAAAAGTTCATCGCTACAACAGATCGAATTAGCCAATTTGAGGCCAACATCAATACCCCGGGCGCCCCAGAAACGGAAATAGGCTCCCAATACATGTGCGAAGTCCATCGAGACCAAATTCGGGCACTCTGGGAGAAGGTGGGGAAGTGCTCCGATTTGCTAGCCGTGTCCGCCGACAATTCGGCCACCACAGCAGTGCTGGAATCGAAGTACAGGTATTGTTACTCCGTATATTCGAGGTGTATTGCCCAGCTTCGGGAGAAAATTGCATCCCAATCCACTCAGGCTCCCGTCAATGTCCACACGCCCGCGTCTACAGGCTGCCAGTTACCTCCAGTGGATACCGAGGTCTTTGCGGGTGATTATCTTCGGTGGCCCACCTTTAGAGACTTGTTTACGGCCATTTACATCCAAAACTCGCGGCTCACCCCGGTAGAGAAGTTGTTCCACTTGCTGTCCAAAACAAGTGGTGACGCACACGCCATTGTTTCTAAGGCTCCGCTTACCCATGAGGGGTTTGTCGCAGCGTGGCAAAGCCTCACAGACCGTTTTGAGAACCGGCGGCTATTGGTCAATAGCCAGTTGAATATCCTTTTCAACCTCCAGGCTATTTCTCAAGAGTCCGGGGTCGCGCTGAGGGAACTTCAAGCCACCATTCAGAGTTGTCTGACAGCCCTAGAAATGTCCGCCATCAATGTTGAGGCTTGGGATTGTACATAATAAGGCCGAAATTCCAACATGGAAGGAATTAGATAACTTCTTGACAGAGCGGCATCGCACTCTGGAGGCCATCGACGACGTCAGGCCTAGTGGCTCCGAGCAATCTCCGCCAAGGTCGGGACTTCCTACTGCCCCTGCACGGAGGCTCAATTCGTACGAGACTCATGTGGCTCCGGGCCAAAAGGGATGCGATCTCTGTTCGAGGGAGAACCACCCTATCCGCTTATGTCCGCGTTTCCTACAAATGAACGTGGACGGGCGCTCCGACTACATTAAGAGGAAGCAGTTATGCTTGAACTGTTTTGCCCGAGGGCACCAGCAGCGAGACTGCACTAGCGCCCATACCTGCTTCACATGCCACAGCCGACACCACACCCTCCTGCACCGCGGCAATCAGTTCGCTACCGCTCCAAGTCTGCCTACTCCAGCAAGGGCTCCACCCGCACAAACTGCCAAAAGCACAAATGGCTCAGAGGATCAGTCGGATGTGCAGGTGTGCTTCGCTTCCGGGTCTGGAGCCGTCCTACTGGGCACTGCCCTTATCAACGTGTGCCATTTGGGGTGCAGTTTCCAGGCACGAGCACTGATAGACTCAGGGTCCGAAGCGACGTTCATAACTGAACGACTGTTCAACCTTGTCAAGTTCCCCTTCAAGACGATTCAAGCCCAAGTGTCCGGTCTTAATCATACCATTTCCGCGCAGTCTACTAAATTGTGCCATTTCTCCATTCGGTCGCCGTCTAGACCCGGGCTACAATTAGAGACTGCGGCTTACGTTCTCCCGCAGTTGGCAGGAAATCTGCCATCATATCCGATTCCGCGGGATCGTCTCAAGGGGCTGCCCGACATTCCCCTGGCGAATCCCAACTTCTTTAAGATCTCCCAAGTCGATGTGTTAATAGAAGCTGACATTTTTCCGTCCATTTTCCTCGGTAATACCAGGGCTAACATCTGCGGGTCGCTTCTCGGTCAGGAGACCATTTTTGGATGGGTGCTGACAGGCCCATTATCTCCAGCCAACCCCCGCAGCGTGTCCGCTTTTTCCACACGAGTTCCCCGTAGCCTCGGTGACTCACTGGATCAGCCCCTCACCAAATTTTGGGTGGTGGAGGATGTGCCCACACAGATCAATTCGGAATCGGATCCAGTTTGCGAGCACAATTTTGTCCAGACGACGAGAAGAGACGAGTGTGGCAAGTACGTTCTGACGCTCCCCTTACGCGACCTCAAGCAGAAGGGTTCCGAGCTTTCGGCTTCACGGTCCTTTGCTCTTGCTCAGTTCCTGCGTAATGAGCAGCGCCTGAAGAGGGATTCGACCCTTAAGGCCCGTTATGACTCCGTAATCCAGGAATACATCGACTTAGGCCACATGAACGAGGTCTCTCCCATGAGCAGTTCCGCTACCTACTATCTTCCACATCATCCGGTCTTCAAACCCGAAAGCACGACCACCAAGGTGCGGGTAGTCTTCAATACTTCGAGCCCGTCCTCAAACGAGACCATTCTGAACTACATTCTTTACGCGGGCCCGGTCTTACAATCCGACCAGACGATTCAAATCCTAAAGTGGCGATATTTTAGGTTTGTCTTCAACGCCGACATCGATAAGATGTATCGGCAAAATCAGCAGATCAATCACTGCCAGCTCAAAAAGCTCAAATAATAAAGAAAACTCCACCTAAAACAGACAAACGACTCACTAACACGCTTGGTGACTCTATCTACCCCCGCAAACATTGGAAATACTAACAAAACAAAATTCTGTGTAAATGTCCCCACTAAAAATATGTTTTTAGATCGCTAACGGTGTTTCCCAGCACAAATATGAACTCCTACAGTTCCTAAATACCCACGATATGGACTTGGCACTCTTATCTGAAACCCACCTAACAAACAAAAACCATTTTAATCTCACAGGGTATATCTGCCACCGATCCAAGCAGCCAGACGGCAAAGCGCACGGTGGTTTTAATAAGAAATTGAATCAAGATCCATTTTCACCTAAGTCTTACAACAAACTATTTACAAGTAATATCGTTAACAGTTACACAGCGGAAATATAAATATTACTGCAGTTTACTGTCCGACTCGCTTTACTATCTCGGAGGCACACTTCTTGGACTTGTTCGAATCTCTAGGGAAGCTTTTTTTTAGCAGACCGAGACTTTAACGCGAAACATACGAACTGCTGATCGCAATGCGTGAACTGGACTGCATATCTCCGTATAACCCAACCTACTGGCCCGTACACCCCAGAAAACTGCTTGAATTAATCGACTTTGGGGTGACCAAAAACATTCCACGAAACCTTATTAGTGCTATATCGCTTCCGGACCTCTCATTTGACCACTTTCCTATACTAGTAACCTTCTCCGCAGCCCCGAAATCACGAACCACCCCCATAGGCTGACGTCGCAGACAACGAACTGGCTAAAAAACAGGAAATATGCGAGTACACACCTTCACTTGGACCCACAACTTAATTTTGAGGAACACATTGACAGTTCTTCCGCAAAAACAGAAAAAATTTCTACACCAAAGAGAAAATATGTACTCGCGTCCACTCACCCTCTTGCCGGTGGATGCGGACCAAGAGGCGCCGTTGACGCCAAACGACCTGCTCAAGGTGCAGCTAACCTGCCGGATACGCCTGGATTGGATGAGGAGCTGACCAAGGAGGGTGCAGTGGAAGATTGCTCGCATGCTGCGAGACCGTTTCTGGAATAGGTGGGTCACTCCTGCCTACGCTTGGGCGCCGCGAGAAGTGGTGCCGGAGAACGGAGCCCATCCGCCAGGGCGATATGGTCTTCGTCTGCGAACCTGCCTTGCCCAGACGAGAGTGGCGCAACGGGATCGTGAAGGAGGTCTACAGCGGAGCTGATGGAGTCGTCAGACGCGCCACTGTTCCCGTGAACGACAATGGGCTATCTCGGACAATGTTGCGGCCCGTCTCTAAACTTGCAGTTTTGGATTTAAGTGAAGCGGTTCTTCACAGGTCGGGGATTTCGACGTTCGAACATTGTAATCGGTAGGTAGAATCAGTATAGGTAGGAAAATGAAGTATTTCTTAAATTATCCGATCTTGTGTAGATTTCTTGGCTCTTTGAAGTACGGGCCTACTGATCTCGGTAATGTGAATGCCGCCGAAAAAGTGCCTTTTCATTGTCTTGTGACTTGTAGGAGGGCACACTGCGGTAAGATTAAGATTAAGATTAAGAATAAAACCGCTACCCACAGCCACGGACATAGGCCCTTAAAGTTACACCCTTTCTTTTGGACCTACGCGTGTGGGGAGCCGTTAAAGGCAACTCCACATGAGGTAAGGCACTAGACTTTCCTCATCAAGATTTATCAGTTTGCTGATCTCCATTAAACTATAAAAATACTCGAGGCATGTCTATTTTGGTTGTTTTTACCTTTTGTGTCTCTTGTGTATCTCTGCCGAACATAGCTTTTTACCGAATTCTTCCTTCAACGCTTTTTCAGCTCAATCAAATCCCTAACTCCCATTGTAATTTTAATCTAGAGCTTGGCTGCTCCAATCAGAAATTGCTTGGCACAAATAAATTTCTGCAAATTATCCCAACCCACGGTAACTGCAACGTCATCAAATTCAGACATCCAGTCATTGACGTCTTCCTGTTCGGAGCCTGAAAATGATGAAACACTGTCCTGAATATCGCGTAGTGTAAGTCTCGAGCTACTAGGTTGAACCGCCTCTTGGTAATCGTAAGCACTACTAACACTCGCAACATCCTCATCAGCCTCGCCGTCCTCATCATCAGCCACAACTAATGCATAAAGGTCAAACAACCGATTCTGCAGAGCTCCTTTTCTGCCAGATGTATCCAAACCTAGTTCGGATAACTTTGCCCTTAGTAGAGGCACAGTCATAGCGATGATCGTCTTCACTTCCTTCTTCGTCGCGACAGTTTTTCGATGTGTTAACGCACAGTTTTCTCTTTGTTCTTTTACTTTTATATTCCCGGACGAGTCCCCAATAATTTGTAGGGTAGTACAAATTGATAATGTTTATTTCGGCTATATAAAAAGGTAAATTTAAGAAACAAAAGTTTTGTATTAAACTTCACGACTTTCGCACTCTATGGATGACACGACTTTCTCTCTTCAACAGTGTGTCCCCACATGAAATTAAACAGGCTGCTTAACACCTTAATATACAAGAGAAGAGAGCTACAAGAGAAGGGACTCAGCGCTAGGACAGTCAGCAGAATTACAGTTGAGGAACCGCACAAACACACTGGCCCGGTACAATATGCGAACTGCCAAGACTATGGCCATACATGGACATACTGTAAACTGGGTGTGTGTAGTTTGTGCTTTATGACTCTGTACACTGCCCTGCGAGCAAAGATGACTGCAAGTCGAAGAAGTGCGACAACTGCGGTAGCAATCACACTGCTAAATATAGAGGTTGTCCAGTATATAAGGAGCTGAAAAGTCACATTCACCAGAGAGGAATTACTGGGGCACCCAAAATAAACAGTCGTGAACCTCCAGACCAAACCCTGATGCCTTCTTCTCGACTGCAGGCAGATCCTCACTAGGGCCCAGAAGCTATTTCAAAAATGTGATATACGCTTTTAAATCAGGACTGGCAACCCCTGCCTCAAAAACTTATTTTCTCCAATCAGCATCAATCGCCAAAGCAGCCAAAAACTTTGAAGCCCAGATATGCAGCCTACAACAAAACCTTACGGAATTTATGCCGTTTATGCGCACAACTATGCAAGAGATTTAATGCGAAATCAAAATCTATTGATTCAAATGCTGCTTTCACAACAATCCAAATAATATCTGCGTGGAACGCTAACGGCGTTTCACAGAATAAACTTAAGTTAGCTCAATCACCCCTTTCAAACAATTACAATTTTCAACTAAGACCCTATTCATGGAACAAATCATCCAGATGTCAAACCAATTGGTGGGACTGGGATCATAACAAATTTGCTAATAACTACTTTCATAACTACTACTACTATATAAATATACAACTAAATACTTGCAACCAACTTACCCTAGCCGCCGTATACTGTCACATCGCTTGACTATAGCTGAAGATGAGTTTATGAATTTTTTCAACTCACTAGGAGACCACTTCAAGCAGCAGGAGACTACTGTGCCAAGCACAAACACTGGTGACCTCGTCTCGTGAATTCAAAAGAAAAGCAGCTCTATAATGCAATGATCTAGGCCATGAACAAGCTCATTGGCATAGCAACATACTGGCCTTTGTGATTAACAAAAAATTTTCTTAAAATGTGTTAAGCAATAAGCCTTTCGGTATTTCATCTGATCACTCGCCTGTCCTTTTTACTCTACTCCGACATCCAGGAAAATTGGATCAATCATTAAAACTGACCTCACAGAAAACCAATTGGGTTAAGTACAGAAAGTATATTAGCTCACACATTGAGCAAGGTCCTCATCTCAACAATGAAGCCGACGTAGACAGGTTTGGTAATTCACCAGAGTCTATACTCGTCTCTGGAGCTTGAGCTTCAACACCTCATACTATAAATATACAATGCAATCAAAAGAAGACAAATCTAGAGCAATTGTCAACTTCTAGTACAAAACACTCAGTATGTAGAGCTCACTCAACTCTGCGCTCACCGAAAGAAACCGTGATGCTGCGACTATAAGATACCCGTTAGTGTTTTTCACAATGTTAATATATTCATTTTGCTAGTGGAAATTCCCAGAGTACGTTGAGTAACTGATAGTGACGTCACTGTCCATGTGAGGCTATACAACATAAATTTCTCATACATAGCGAAATAAAATTCCGATTTGAAAAATCTTTGATAAATCGATAGATATTGACCAAAATATGTTATACAAGGTCAAAGGAAGACATTCCCTGTATTATTATGCACGCTACAGTTTTCCGCGGCTTGTGGGCGTTAGAGTGGGCGTGGCCGGATAAAAACTAAGGGCAAATTGCAGAGGCATCTTTTAAATTCGTATTCTTAAGCACAACTTTCTAGCTCTTATAGATCTTGAGATTTTCGCATTTTTATTTTTTCGGGTCTTTCGGACGTTAGAGTGAGCGAGGCTCGGAAAAAACAATTCGCATTGGGAGCATTATAAAAACACACATGCTTAATCCGAACTTTCTATAACTTATAGTTACCGAGATATAAGCTTTTTTATAAGCTTTTTTCTTTTCTTTTGAGCTTGGTGGGCGTAAGAGTGGGTGTGGTCGGATAATGGTACCACTATAAGACTTTCAACTTTCTAGCTCTAATAGTTCCTGATTTTTCAGCGATTTTAATTTTTTTAATTTCTGGGAGCTTGCGCTACGTATGGACCTCAAAAATCTTCATGCTTAACCTCAACGTTGAATCTGTTATAGTTCCTGAGATTTCATCGTTCATACAGACATAGCTCAATCGACATCGCTTTTGATCCTGATCAAGAATGTACATACTTTATAGGTCGGAAACGCTTCCTTCTACCTGTTACATACTTTTCAACGAATCTAAAAGGGAAACGTCCAAGAAACTAAGCTGCAGGTCAACAATAAAGAAAATTTTCGCTCTGTTACAAAATTTCTAGATAGTTTATCTGTAAATTATTACACGTACCAGCTTAAAAGCAGCAAGGGGCTTCAAGTAGTTATAAAAGGGATAGAATCATCTGTCCCGATAGCTGACATTGCGGAAGGTCTAAATGAACAGGGGAACAGGGTCAAGCTTGTTACGAACTTATTAAAAGGGTAAAAATCGCACAGCCACTATTCAAGATCGAGCTAGAGCCCGAGTTCACAAACCCCAAGAAGAACTCAATTTTCCCCATATTTAAGCTTTAGTACCTTCTCTATCGTAGAATTACCGTGAATAACCTTTATAAAATAAAGAGTCCTATGGTCTTTATAGTCTATGGAGATTCCAAAAGCTACTGTACTATACATGCAGCTTATGTTGCCTGCTGTAATCTCCACAGCAAAAATGAATGTCCAGAAACCAAAGAGGGTGCTGCACTATGGAAGTGTAGCAACTGTGGTGAAAACCGTACTGCCAACTACAGAGGCTGTCCAGTCTACAAAGAGGTCAAAAGCAGACTAAGACAGAAAGGTAACGAAACAGCTACTATCCATACCACCACACCAAACATTCAAACACCTTCTACGACCACCCTTGGAGTCTCCTTTGCCAATGACCTTTGGTAACCAACATTGAGGAACATACATCAGCCATCCACATATACAAGTTTCACATGCGCTTTTGGGAGTTTTGGTAGAAATGCTGTAGCTCGAAGCTTTTGTTGTAAAGCTTGTAATTCATGCATTCGGCATGGTTTTGTTGCGGAGTTAATATAATTTGAAATTTAACTGCCAATTTTATTTATTTACAGCACCTAAAAACTCTTAGTTGCTCAACACCGCTTCAATCACCATTTTCACCTAAGTTTGGCAACAAACAAAGCCACATCGTTAACTCTACAGTTACGCAGCGGAAATATAACTTTTGCAGCAGTTTGCAGTCCGCCTCGGTTTACAATCTCGGAAGCACAATTCATGGACTTCTTTGATGTGGTAAACAAACTGGCTATCTCTGGATAGCCCAACCTACTGGCCTGCTGACCCCAGAAAACTGCCTGATTTAATCGACTTTGTGGTGACCAAAAACATTCCACGAAATCTTATTACAGCTAGATCTCTTCCTGACCTCTCAACTGACCACTCTCCTGTTATAGGAACGCTTCTCCGTAGCTCGGAAATCACGAACCACCTCCATAGGCTGACGTCGCACAGAACGAACTGGCTAAAATACATGAAATATGTGAGTACACAACTTCACTTGGACCCACAACTTACCTCCAAGGAAGACATTGACAGCTCTCCCGTCGCTCTGGAATCAGTTCTCATCGCAGCAGCAAAAATTTCAACAACAAAGAGAATATGTACAGCCAAATCCGTACCCAAGAAATCTCCAAATAGAAAAGCTCCTTCTAGAAAAGAGACGCTAGCAAGTCACCAGCATCAAAAAAGTTACTTAAGGAAGCTCTCCAAAGTCCTTAAATAAGATGCGGAGAATTCACAGCGCGAGTACATAGAAAAGCTATTTCCTCTGTGGCAAGCCCACCCAAATCTAACCCGCTCCAGCGAAGTTATCACCTCAATTAGAAACCCGTAGCGAAGAAGAGCGGGCAGCCACATTTGCGCAGCACCTACGAACCGTTTTCCAGCCCAACCCTGCAACTAATTCGTTTGACCAATAAGTTCACTATCATGTCTCTCAAAGCTCTTTGAGAAACGCTTCTATGTCGTTTAACACCTTACCTCAAAGCCCAAAACATTATCCCGGCACATCAATTTGGCATTCGCGAACGTTATGGAACAATCGATCAGGCTAACAAGATAGCAGCTGAAATACGCACCGCCTTCGAAAATCGTGAATACTGCCGTGCGATATTAGTCTCTTAAGCGTTCGACAGAATCTGGCTTGACGGCCTTATGCATAAAATAAAAACCTCAAAAGGATCGTACTTGGTGAGATGCAAAACAACAACATTGGATGCTTAAACTGTAGAAGCAGGAGTGACTCAAGGCTGTGCTCTGGGTTCCACATTTTATTTACTTTACACAGTTGACATCATCACAAACGAGTGCCTAACTACATCAACGTTTGCTAACGACGCCGCCATCTTGAGTCGCTCAAAATACCCGACTCACGCGATAGAGCCACTACCGAATCACCTAGTGTTAGTCGAGAGCTTGCTATCTGACTAATGTGCTAAAATCAACGAACAAAAAAGCAAAACACCTAACGTTCAGTGTAAACAGACAGTCATACCCTCCGATAACCCTGAACAACATCCCAATCCCGTAAGTTAGCTAAATAACTTATATAAGCGTGAATGTAAAAACTACAATTGTCGCAAACGGCATACGGTCTCCACTAGATCATGAATCCCCGATCTCCTCTGCGCGAATATGGACATACGGCTCTCAGCTATGGGGAAATACAAGTAGGAGCAACGTTGAGATTATCCAGTGGGTCCAATCAAAAATCCTTAGAACATCATGGTATGTCCGAAACCACAACATCCTTAAGGAGCTCAGAGTCCCGCTAGTAATAGGTAAAATATCAAGGCTTAAGGTGACCTACCATAGAAAACTAAAAAAACATCCAAACAATATTGCTCGGAACCTAACTAGTGTGAAAGGACTACGAAGAAATGATCGCCCGGCCCAGCAATAATTCTACTTGAAGCACCTGCTATAAAAACTATCAATTAGATAGCTCAGTTTTTATTTTAGACTTAATATAATATTTGATATTTGATAACAGAAAAAAGGAGGTATAGCCTTGAGATACCAGCGCTTCTCAAGGTGATACCATAATCTGGCCACGACCACAATTACGCCACACACGATGATATATTGGTAACTATATAAGATATAAAGTTGGAATAAATCATGTAGTTTCTACTGATGCCTAAAATGCGTATTATTTTTTCACCATCTGGCCACGCCCTCTCTAACCCCCACAAATCGCGGAAAAATCACATCGAGTGGCAGAATACGTATGGCTAAGCTGAACTTTCTACCCCTTATACTTCCAGAGATTTCAGGGATTTTAATATTAAATAAAAACTTGCATTGCGTAGAGATCTCAAGAATTGGCTTACTTCAACTCAACTAAACGGGGTACTTCCTGCAGTCCGTGGAGTTTGTCTTTCGTTTGCCTAATCAGAAGCTGAGACCGCTTATAGCGACGTGGAGCTTGACGACGCCATGGCGCTAGGTGACAACATCGGAGCCCCTCTACCAGGTGACAACATTGGAGCCCTTCTGCCAGGTGACAACATCGAGACGAACATGAACGATCACAATGACGCTTTACTTAACACCCAACAAAGTGCGCCAAGCGAGCTAAATGTTCTCGAAATTACTATGCAGCTGGATGCATCAGCTAAAAATGTCCCAATTGGAAATTGGCGGTCTTAAAAAATAAGTTTCTCATCGTGAAACCAATTTTGCCCAGCACACCATGTCGACCCAAGGCGGGTGATTCACATGTTGATGAGGTTCAAATTAAAGGACCGCGCTGACCAAATCCCCGCTCACCAGCGTCCAAGTCTTCCAACTCCCGCTCTCCCGTTCTCTTACTCCGTCTCTCCACAGCGCACTGGAGGGTTTAGCTAGGCTTTGCCGAAATCGGCACACTGTTCCGTCGCGCAATATACATACAATATACATGGAAAAGCGCAGTGAAAAGACAAATATATAAAATTAATAAAGCACCAGTTCCAGTATATTATATTATTTATATTATATTATATTACAATTCCATTTTTAAAATATAATATAATATAATGTTATACAATAATATATATATTATATTATAATTATTCCTTATATGCGCGGAGGTAACCGTTAAGAAATATAGTAATAAAATTTATGTTTCTTATTAAACATTTAAGCAGGGACCGCAAATAATTAAATTAATTTAAAAAAATTGAAGCCCAAAACAGTCTCCAAAAAAATTGGAAAAAATTGTCATAAGTTAAATTTTCATGGCGAATTCAAAAACAAGATACATTTTTTTTTTTCAATTTTTATGAAAAAAATTGATTTTTAATAATTAAAATTAATTTTAATAATTAAAAATTAGTAATAATTATTAAATATCAATTTGTATATAAAAATTACGCAATAACTTTTATTTTCAATTTTTATTATATAAATTGAAAAATAAGAATTATTCGATAACTTTTATTTTAAAAATTGAAAATAAAGATTGAATCTATATATCTTTTGATCCGTAGAAGCCAGATCCAATATATATGTATATATATGATCTACACATCAATACCTTTCAGATGGTATATATTGACCAGATAGAACTAGAAGATAAATCTAAGAACGTAACACCATTTTCTACGAGCACTGTCTCATTTATGAGAATTATGTGCTACAACATTGTGCTACTGTGTTTTGCGTAAGTACAAATTGGCCTAAGCCTAAGCGCACTAAGTAATTAGTTCACCGCTTCATTTTTTTTAGCACTTGCAACGCGTTTACGCGGAGTGCGATAATTAAGTTCATTAACAACCTACTTTATTTTTCACATAAACTCATCTACTAACACACAACTTTTGGTGTAAGCCTAATATAAGTAAAGCTATTATAACTTGAATTTTGATGATATGTAAACTATAAGTTGTGCCCTTATTAACCACATCATTTATAGGTTCTCAAAATTATCCTATCTACATTCATAAAAATCTTAATCAAAATCAAAAAGTAAAAATGGGTCTGTGGAGTTCAAAAGAGGAAGAAGTAAAAGACAATACGGATAATGTCGTAAATAATGTCATAGTTGTAAACTCTCTTCTTTTTACCTCCATGTATATTTTGCTAATAATAACTGTAACTCAGAATTAGCGTATTCTTCAAGTGACTGGATAAATAGCTAACTCAATATAAATTTAAAATTTTGAAAATGGAAAAAGCAAATATGAGTTTTCAATTCAGTCAGTAAAATTAGGAATCAAAAAAAATTTTTAGAGCTGTGTTTTTTTTCGTGGTTTTTGTTAAAAATAAAAATTGTCTCACAATTATTTTTTCAACAATAAGTCTACCTTAATCTCTTGACGGTTTAATTCAATTTTTCTTTCGGAAAAAAATACTTTGATCTATGGAATTGTTCTTTCAAAAATTACTTTGATCTATTAACGATTCTTTTAAATTTTCAACACAATTAATGCAATTGCAAATAAATTCACAAAAACTGCCACAAAAGCTATATTTGAAGATTGTATTCTAAGTGCATCCAATGAAGACGTTCATTATGGACACTGGAAAAGAATCTAAGCAAATACAACGAAAAAAAAAACACACACAGCTATAACATATTATCACCAGACCGTAAAATAAACAAAGGAAATAAGCAAAAAAAAATAATTAAAATAAAAAATATAATAATAAAAACAAACAGTAGATAAAGTTTCGTTAGTTTTATTTTTATGAACAATTTCTACAAAAATGTTATATAATAATTCATAAATCACATTTCTAATATACGAGGTGTGTTCAAAAAGTAAGGTGACTCTTCAAATTTCGCGAATTTCAAATTTTTCGATTATCGATTTTTTTGTTTTGTTATATTGGTACACTCTTCCCTAACATCTGTACCAAGTTTCAATGGAACATCCTCTTTTGTTTGGTTGTGAGAGGCGTAAAGTTACAAGTTATTTTGCGAGCTCGGCGATTTTTTGCTATCGAAAAATATGGATCAAAGGATTTGGATTTTTTGGCCAAAAACAACACCACAATAATGCCTCAGCCACCATATTCACCGGATTTGGCCCCATGTGACTTTTTCTTGTTCCCAAAACTGAAGATAATCGAAAAATTTGAAAAATTTGAAATTTGAAAAGTCACCTTACTTTTTGAACACACCTCGTATAACTTCTAAAAGGTTTCGATAATCGAAAAATTTGAAATTCGCGAAATTTGAAGAGTCACCTTACTTTTTGAACACACCTCGTAAATACGTATGGTCATGCTTAGATTTAATACGGCAAATAAAATAAATATAAAAAAAAAACTAACTACATAATATTACGTTATTTTTGACAAGGAGGGAGATGCACATATTATCGTATCGAATACACACTGTACCAATGCCAACATTGTGCTACTGTGTTTTGCGTAAGTACAAATTGGCCGACAGAAATACGATCGGTCCAAACGCGCCACAGACCCCGTTACGTGGGAAGTGCAGCTGTCAGCACTTTCTCATAGCTTGATAACGCACATATATAACATGTGTAACATGAGTATCAATTTACAGTTGAATACCTCAAAGACAATAACAATGCGGAAGCATTATATCGCATAAACGTAGAAAAATTAAAACAAATGAATAGAAAAATATTGATGGTACAAACGAGATCATCAAAAATACAGGAAAACATCTGCGCAAATGAAAAAATTAAAATGCATGAAAATATATATGAGTCCAATGTCATCTCAAAACTATAAAACTATATTCTGGACGCCATAGTTTTCCACGGTTTGCGGGAGTTAGAGTGAGAGTGGAATAAATAGCGAAATAATGTTACGATATGAAAAATCTTTGGTTATTCGATAGATATAAACTAGAAATGGTATACAAGTCCAATCGAAGACATACATTTTTATATTCTGGACGCCACAGTTTTCCACGGGTTGTGGACGTTAAAGTTGGCGTGAAATACGTATTGCCAAGCCCAACTTTTTAGCTCTAATATGTACGAGTATATGCTTCTGATATTTTGCAATTCTGATTTTCCGCGTTTATTGGGCATTTGAATAGGCGTGGTCAGATTATGTTATCACCTCGAGATGCGCTGGCATCTCAAGACTACAAATTCATAATGCCAACTTTCTAACTCTTATAATTTCTAAAATCTCAAAGAAGATTTGCCACTAGAAATGGGCAAAGCGCCACCACAGATGATGACGTCACTTTCCATGTGAGGCCAGGTTATAAGGCCTTCTTCATAATTAGCGAAATATTGTTCCGATTTAAAACCCTTTGATAAATCGATAGATATTCCCAGAAATAAGTTTTACAAGGTCAAACGAAGGCATTCATAATAATATTATAGACGCCACAGTTTTTGGATAACTTCTGAAATCTTCTCGAACGCAAAATTTACTTCTCTTGACACCAAAAGCTGTGAAACTTTTTTCCACCGTTGCACCCGTTTTCCACCCGTGCAGTTTACGGAAGGAAACTATTCAGTGGCCTGGGGTGGTACAACAATCCTCGCCTCGCTTTCGCTCACCACATTAACGCTATATACGCGTTGGCCAGGCTGCAAAAGGACAAAACGGTGATAATACGCTCGATGCTAAGCACGCTCAATGTTTGTCTGGCTGCATTCCGCCGCGTCCAAGCCTTGGATGGGGAATCGCAGCACTAGTTGGTGCATTACGTAGCATCAAAGTTATCAAAGGAGGAAGCGGTGCCACCGTTCCATCCTAGAGGGAGTAGGAATACTTTTTGAACGATCGGATAGTCATAATGGATGCGATTGAGTACCGCAGCTCATCGTACGACTCCAGTGCTGACCCAGGATCAATCAACCCGAGCAAACGAGTGCGCAGTGCACAGAAGCACTCTGGGTCGCCTAATGGTGCCTTTTACCACTGTGCTGGCGGCCATATTTTGCGCCGTTGCACAACCTTCTTGGCCCTAGACTGTTACCTGATGAGGGGTATAGTAAGCAGGGCTAAATTATGTATAAGCTGTCAAAGCAAGTCGCATGCTCTATCACGCTGCCCTAGTAATAAAGGTTGTCAAGTTTGTGGACAGCGCCGTATCCTGTCCGACCGCAGAGAATCCTGGAGCACCTGCAGCCACTTCGGACCAGAATCCAAATGGATCTTACAGATGCTATTCAGCAACGTCCTCGACAGTGTTTTCGAAAAATGTTCTTGTCCCCACGGCTCGTATCACTGTTCGAAACCCTGACAACGGTCTGCACGCAGTCATAACTGCGCTAAACGACCAAGGATCTGAGGCAATTTTTCAGTTGAGGTTCAGTCGGCATATGTTCTTAATTCTGTTCTGCCTTCCGAGTCGCAGTTTCGTGCCAAAGCGTTGGGGTCATATACGAGGGCTCCCACTGGCGGATCCCGATCGAAGCGAGTCGATCTCATCTTGGGAGTGGATATGTTGGTGCACATTATTTTGTAAGTAACCAGGGGACCTCTGCGCCCATTTCCAAATACTCGGTTGGGGATAAAATCAACGTGATTCAAGGGCATCGATGCAACTTCCAATGACTGGGTCTCCACCGTAGAGGGCGGTCCCAAGGTTTCCGCCTAGCTGCTCCCCAGTCTGGCCGAAACATCTAACGCTTCGGAGGTGGGCAGCACGCACCAGGCAATTATTCTATTTATCAGTGCAGCAATGTTTTACTGATCGGGAACAAGATAGATTTTGCACATATTGCACCAAGCGGTGAACTTTCCGAAGGCTCAGGGGAATCCCTTGTGCAAGCCATGAAGGCGAAAATTAAAAAGTTCCCCATACAGAAGAAGACCATCATTGAAGAGACCTCCACAGAGCACAAAGTCAAAACTGAAGCCAATACTCAATTGCACGGTGTGTCTGATTGCTGGGAGAACGATTTTAACCAGTCTACGCAACATAACAAAAAAAGGAAAAACGTCCGCATCCCAAGCAGGGCACTTTCTCGGGACGGGCACATTTACCGCAGAGGCCCAAAGAGACCTCGTGATAGTCAAGGACGACCGATTCCCGCCGTCACAATGACTACTGGGTCGCGACGTCGGATTACTCCCAGGGACGGTTGCGTTGGTCCAGGTTGTAACACTCAAAACCAAGCAAGGCCAGATGAAACGTTCAGTGTCGGAACTTTTTCCACTGTCAATCCGTTTTTAAGCGCCTTCACTTACCCACCTCTTTAATAATTAACTCGTTTCTTGCGCACACATCATGTTTACTTTCCCATACTAGATTGTATCAGGCGGAGTATATAATTTTAATTCTATTTTACTTACATAAATACTTACATTGTAAATGCCCAAACTAACACATTTCTTCTCAAGTGTCCAGCCAACGAGCCGACGCTAAAATGCTGATCATGCATTCCCACGGTGACGACTGGCTCTATACCAACTTACACTTATAGCCGGCCGTCTCGTGGTATATGTATACATAAGACAAGTATGCCAATGCATGTATATACTCCTATCGCTGCTCACTTCAATTTTTAGCCTCTAAGGAGAAAAGTTTGCAAATAAAAGTTGAGTCTGGAACACTACTCACAACGATAATGTCTTATGATTTTTCCCATTATTAAGTTTACTACTTGTCCCAGTGTGGTGGAAGCTGGGAGTGAACAACTGATTTATATATTTTTATTTTGGGTTTTAAAATGTTTTTTTTTAAATAGTTTTTAATTTTAATCCAATTCAACTTTATATAAAGATTTCTCTGAAATTTAATTATGTTTTCAGTGTTCTTTAATTTTTTTACCTGACAACCCATTTGATTCGAAAAAATAGTCTCCAAAAGCGAAATGCAATTGGCCGATAAATACCTCAAGCACAATCGAAAAGCGTATTTCGTGCCTCAGAATCAGAAGAGTAACTAGTATTAAGGCTAGAAATTAAATTTTAGTCTTTATTTTTTCTTTTTATTTTAGGTACCACAGAATGCGGTTACTCGTGGAGCAAAAGGGTACACTAGACTCGTTGACAACTATGTAACAGGTAAACGGAACCGTTTCCGACCCTATAAAGTATATATATTCATAAAGTATATATATTCATATTGATCAGGATGAATAGTGAAGGCGAATAAGCCATGTCCGTCTGTATGTCCGTCTTCCCGTCTGTCCGTATGAACGCTGATAACCATGAAGATTCTTGAGGTCCCTACGCAGCGCAAGCTTATTACAGCATCCTGCCCACTCTAACGCCCACAAATCGCCAAAAACTATAACCGCTGAAATGTCAGGGACTATAAGAGCCAGATAAAAATTCAGAATGTATAGTCTTTAGATACCAGCGCACCTTATAGTGGTACTACCATCCTGCCACACCCACCCATACGCCCACAAGGCTTAAAAGACGGTTTTCCCATATTCTACAAAACCTGATATCTCGGTAACTATAAAAGATAGAAAGTTCGGATTAAGCATGTAGGTTTAAATGATGCTCCAAATGCAAATTAATTTTTTCCCACGACTACCCTTACGCCCACAAAACCCGGTGCTTAAAAATACGTATTTAAGAGATGCAACTGCAACTTTTCACGAATTTCATTCATTCATTCTGCCACACCCAGTCTAACGCGCATAAACCGCGAAAAATTGTGGCGTCTATAATATTATTATGAATGCCTTCGTTTGACCTTGTGTAACTTATCTGTGTTAATATATATCGATTTACCAAAGATTCTTCCAAACCGGATCATTATTTTGCTATTTATGAAGAAATTTAAGTTATAAGGCCTTACGTGGACAGTGACGGCATTATCAGTTACTCAACATTCTTTCTCCGACAGTAGGTGGCGCTTGGGGAATTTTAACTAACGAAATGAATATTTTAAAATTGTGTAAGACAGTAACGGGTATCTTATAGTCGCGGCACTCGACTATAGAAATTCCTCTTGTTTTTAATGAAATCAATTCCTAATATGCCATCACAAGGGACAGCTAAGTGTAAATCTACTATATGAAAATCGTGTGGAATTATGTACTTTGTAGTCTGTATTTCAATCGATGTTAAGCCTTTTGGATTTAGTAATTTCTTGACTTATTCCCCGTATACCTATTATGATATATTCTTGTATGTTTTAAAATATCTCGGAATTTTCTTTTACTATAGAGATTTCGGCACCTGTGTCTACCAAAAACAAGTTCTTCTGGCTCAGATTAAAAGTATGACCTGTTACGTTCTCTACTGTTGAGTATTTTAAGGGTTTTGGGAATTTCCCAAAGTGTCATTGGCTACTCTTACATTATTTGTATTGTTGTTATTGTAGCCTCTGTTCGAGTTGTCACGGCCGTTGAGTTTCGTCTGTAGTTGCCGCGACCATTGTTATGGTTGGTATTGTTGTAGTAATTATAATTGTTATTACGACCACGAAAATTAGCTCTTTTACATCCGCGTCCGCGGTTTCCGCCGCACTGTGTATAGTTATTGTAGTAAGAGTTTGGTTGTCCAGCTGTTTCTGTTCAACTGTTTACGGCGTCATTTATTGTGTTAAAATTGCCGGCTTGCATGATAAGTTTTACCTTATCAATCGTGCAGTTTTTAGTCATTGATTTTACTGCGTGCTGTGTGGAATAACTTTTTAATAGTTATAATTTTAAACCGTCTGTTATGTACGCACTTTCTAAAGACTTCGTCATCTGCTCGATCTCTGATGTGTAATGATTGGCAGTTTTAATGCGTTGCTGTAGATTCATTAGCTTTGCTGACAATACTTCTACAGTCTCGCCTTTGACGTAGTTTTTAATTTGGCAATGACTTGAGTTGATTATAAAACAAGAGGAAACGCTAAAGTCGAGTGCCGCGACTATAAGATACTCGTTACTGTTTTACAAAATTTTAAAATATTATTTTGCTAGTGGAAATTCACAAGGCGCCACATATTGTCGGAGAAAGCATCTCGAGTAACTGATAGTCACGTCACTGCCCATTTGAGGCCTTATAACTTAAATTTCTTTATAAATAGCAAAATAATGATCCGATTTGAAAAATCTTTAGTAAATCGATAGATATTAATAGAAATAAGTTATACAAGGTCAAACGAAGGCATACACTACAATATTATAGACGCCACAGTTGTTCTTGGTTTGTGGGCGTTAGAGTGGGCGTGGCCGAATGAAAACTTGTGGAAAGTTGCACTGGCTTATCTAAAATACATATTCCTAAGCCTAACTTTCTAGCTCTTTTCGTTCTTTAGATTTTTACATTTTTGGTTTTTCGGGTTTTGTGGGCATTACGGTGGACGTGGCTAGATGAAAAAAAAACAATTCACATTTGGAGCGTTATAAAAACCAACATGTTTATTGCGAACTTTCTATCTCTCATAGTTACCGAGATATCACGTGTTCTTAAAAATGCGAAAACCGTCTTTTGAGCTTGGTGGGCGTATGGGTGGGTGTGGCCAGATAATTGTACCACTTAAAGCTGCGCTGGCATCCAAAGTTTATACATACTGAATTTCAACTTTCTAGCTCTAATAGTTCCCGAGATTTCAGCGATTTTAGTTTTTCGAGATTTGTGGGCATTAGAGAGGGCGTGGCAGGATGCTGAAATAAACTTGCGCTGTCCCGGGTTATCAAGAATCTTCATGCTTAATCTCAACTTTGTATCTGCTATAGTTCCTGAGATCTCAGCGTTCATACGGACGGACGGACAGCCGGACATGGCTCAATCGACTTCGCTATTGATCCTGATCAAGAATATATATACTTTATAGGGTCGGAAACGCTTCCTTCTATCTGTTACATACTTTTCAACGAATTTAGTATACCCGTTACTCTACGGTAGTATAGTAACGGGTATAATAATTGCTAATTTCCCTTATATATAAAGCCAGGCGAATGAGAGTAGATGATGCCGCTCCGCCGGCAAAGCTCACTTTCCAATGCCGTTTGCAGACCGTTGCTCTTTCAACTTCACTGTTCGAAACCCTGACAACGGTCTGCACGCAGTCATAACTGCGCTAAACGACCAAGGATCTGAGGCAATTTTTCAGTTGAGGTTCAGTCGGCATATGTTCTTAATTCTGTTCTGCCTTCCGAGTCGCAGTTTCGTGCCAAAGCGTTGGGGTCATATACGAGGGCTCCCACTGGCGGATCCCGATCGAAGCGAGTCGATCTCATCTTGGGAGTGGATATGTTGGTGCACATTATTTTGCAAGTAACCAGGGGACCTCTGCGCCCATTTCCAAATACTCGGTTGGGGATAAAATCAAGGGCATCGATGCAACTTCCAATGACTGGGTCTCCACCGTAGAGGGCGGTCCCAAGGTTTCCGCCTAGCTGCTCCCCAGTCTGGCCGAAACATCTAACGCTTCGGAGGTGGGCAGCACGCACCAGGCAATTATTCTATTTATCAGTGCAGCAATGTTTTACTGATCGGGAACAAGATAGATTTTGCACATATTGCACCAAGCGGTGAACTTTCCGAAGGATCAGGGGAATCCCTTGTGCAAGCCATGAAGGCGAAAATTAAAAAGTTCCCCATACAGAAGAAGACCATCATTGAAGAGACCTCCACAGAGCACAAAGTCAAAACTGAAGCCAATACTCAATTGCACGGTGTGTCTGATTGCTGGGAGAACGATTTTAACCAGTCTACGCAACATAACAAAAAAAGGAAAAACGTCCGCATCCCAAGCAGGGCACTTTCTCGGGACGGGCACATTTACCGCAGAGGCCCAAAGAGACCTCGTGATAGTCAAGGACGACCGATTCCCGCCGTCACAATGGCTACTGGGTCGCGACGTCGGATTACTCCCAGGGACGGTTGCGTTGGTCCAGGTTGTAACACTCAAAACCAAGCAAGGCCAGATGAAACGTTCAGTGTCGGAACTTTTTCCACTGTCAATCCGTTTTTAAGCGCCTTCACTTACCCACCTCTTTGATAATTAACTCGTTTCTTGCGCACACATCATGTTTACTTTCCCATACTAGATTGTATCAGGCGGAGTATATAATTTTAATTCTATTTTACTTACATAAATACTTACATTGTAAATGCCCAAACTAACACATTTCTTCTCAAGTGTCCAGCCAACGAGCCGACGCTAAAATGCTGATCATGCATTCCCACGGTGACGACTGGCTCTATACCAACTTACACTTATAGCCGGCCGTCTCGTGGTATATGTATACATAAGACAAGTATGCCAATGCATGTATATACTCCTATCGCTGCTCACTTCAATTTTTAGCCTCTAAGGAGAAAAGTTTGCAAATAAAAGTTGAGTCTGGAACACTACTCACAACGATAATGTCTTATGATTTTTCCCATTATTAAGTTTACTACTTGTCCCAGTGTGGTGGAAGCTAGGAGTGAACAACTGATTTATATATTTTTATTTTGGGTTTTAAAATGTTTTTTTTTAAATAGTTTTTAATTTTAATCCAATTCAACTTTATATAAAGATTTCTCTGAAATTTAATTATGTTTTCAGTGTTCTTTAATTTTTTTACCTGACAACCCATTTGATTCGAAAAAATAGTCTCCAAAAGCGAAATGCAATTGGCCGATAAATACCTCAAGCACAATCGAAAAGCGTATTTCGTGCCTCAGAATCAGAAGAGTAACTAGTATTAAGGCTAGAAATTAAATTTTAGTCTTTATTTTTTCTTTTTATTTTAGGTACCACAGAATGCCGTTACTCGTGGAGCAAAAGGGTACACTAGACTCGTTGACAACTATGTAACAGGAAAACGGAACCGTTTCCGACCCTATAAAGTATATATATTCATATTGATCAGGATGAATAGTGAAGGCGAATAAGCCATGTCCGTCTGTATGTCCGTCTTCCCGTCTGTCCGTATGAACGCTGATAACCATGAAGATTCTTGAGGTCCCTACGCAGCGCAAGCTTATTACAGCATCCTGCCCACTCTAACGCCCACAAATCGCCAAAAACTATAACCGCTGAAATGTCAGGGACTATAAGAGCTAGATAAAAATTCAGAATGTATAGTCTTTAGATACCAGCGCACCTTATAGTGGTACTACCATCCTGCCACACCCACCCATACGCCCACAAGGCTTAAAAGACGGTTTTCCCATATTCTACAAAACCTGATATCTCGGTAACTATAAAAGATAGAAAGTTCGGATTAAGCATGTAGGTTTAAATGATGCTCCAAATGCAAATTAATTTTTTCCCACGACTACCCTTACGCCCACAAAACCCGGAAAACCAAAAATGCAAAAATCTAGAGCTAAAGAGATAAAAAATGTTGCTTAAAAATACGTATCTAAGAGATGCAACTGCAACTTTTCACGAATTTCATTCATTCATTCTGCCACGCCCAGTCTAACGCGCATAAACCGCGAAAAATTGTGGCGTCTATAATATTATTATGAATGCCTTCGTTTGACCTTGTGTAACTTATCTGTGTTAATATATATCGATTTACCAAAGATTCTTCCAAACCGGATCATTATTTTGCTATTTATGAAGAAATTTAAGTTATAAGGCCTTACGTGGACAGTGACGGCATTATCAGTTACTCAACATTCTTTCTCCGACAGTAGGTGGCGCTTGGGGAATTTTAACTAACGAAATGAATATTTTAAAATTGTGTAAGACAGTAACGGGTATCTTATAGTCGCGGCACTCGACTATAGAAATTCCTCTTGTTTTTAATGAAATCAATTCCTAATATGCCATCACAAGGGACAGCTAAGTGTAAATCTACTATATGAAAATCGTGTGGAATTATGTACTTTGTAGTCTGTATTTCAATCGATGTTAAGCCTTTGGATTTAGTAATTTCTTGACTTATTCCCCGTATACCTATTATGATATATTCTTGTATGTTTTAAAATATCTCGGAATTTTCTTTTACTATAGAGATTTCGGCACCTGTGTCTACCAAAAACAAGTTCTTCTGGCTCAGATTAAAAGTATGACCTGTTACGTTCTCTACTGTTGAGTATTTTAAGGGTTTTGGGAATTTCCCAAAGTGTCATTGGCTACTCTTACATTATTTGTATTGTTGTTATTGTAGCCTCTGTTCGAGTTGTCACGGCCGTTGAGTTTCGTCTGTAGTTGCCGCGACCATTGTTATGGTTGGTATTGTTGTAGTAATTATAATTGTTATTACGACCACGAAAATTAGCTCTTTTACATCCGCGTCCGCGGTTTCCGCCGCGCTGTGTATAGTTATTGTAGTAAGAGTTTGGTTGTCCAGTTGTTTCTGTTCAACTGTTTACGGCGTCATTTATTGTGTTAAAATTGACGGCTTGCATGATAAGTTTTACCTTATCAATCGTGCAGTTTTTAGTCATTGATTTTACTGCGTGCTGTGTGGAATAACTTTTTACTAGTTATAATTTTAAACCGTCTGTTATATACGCACTTTCTAAAGACTTCGTCATCTGCTCGATCTCTGATGTGTAATGATTGGCAGTTTTAATGCGTTGCTGTAGATTCATTAGCTTTGCTGACAATACTTCTACAGTCTCGCCTTTGACGTAGTTTTTAATTTGGCAATGACTTGAGTTGATTATAAAACAAGAGGAAACGCTAAAGTCGAGTGCCGCGACTATAAGATACTCGTTACTGTTTTACAAAATTTTAAAATATTATTTTGCTAGTGGAAATTCACAAGGCGCCACATATTGTCGGAGAAAGCATCTCGAGTAACTGATAGTCACGTCACTGCCCATTTGAGGCCTTATAACTTAAATTTCTTTATAAATAGCAAAATAATGATCCGATTTGAAAAATCTTTAGTAAATCGATAGATATTAATAGAAATAAGTTATACAAGGTCAAACGAAGGCATACACTACAATATTATAGACGCCACAGTTGTTCTTGGTTTGTGGGCGTTAGAGTGGGCGTGGCCGAATGAAAACTTGTGGAAAGTTGCACTGGCTTATCTAAAATACATATTCCTAAGCCTAACTTTCTAGCTCTTTTCGTTCTTTAGATTTTTACATTTTTGGTTTTTCGGGTTTTGTGGGCATTACGGTGGACGTGGCTAGATGAAAAAAAAACAATTCACATTTGGAGCGTCATAAAAACCAACATGTTTATTGCGAACTTTCTATCTTTTATAGTTACCGAGATATCACGTGTTCTTAAAAATGCGAAAACCGTCTTTTGAGCTTGGTGGGCGTATGGGTGGGTGTGGCCAGATAATTGTACAACTTAAAGCTGCGCTGGCATCCAAAGTTTATACATACTGAATTTCAGCGATTTTAGTTTTTCGAGATTTGTGGGCATTAGAGAGGGCGTGGCAGGATGCTGAAATAAACTTGCGCTGTCCCGGGTTATCAAGAATCTTCATGCTTAATCTCAACTTTGTATCTGCTATAGTTCCTGAGATCTCAGCGTTCATACGGACGGACGGACAGCCGGACATGGCTCAATCGACTTCGCTATTGATCCTGATCAAGAATATATATACTTTATAGGGTCGGAAACGCTTCCTTCTATCTGTTACATACTTTTCAACGAATTTAGTATACCCGTTACTCTACGGTAGTATAGTAACGGGTATAATAATTGCTAATTTCCCTTATATATAAAGCCAGGCGAATGAGAGTAGATGATGCCGCTCCACCGGCAAAGCTCACTTTCCAATGCCGTTTGCAGACCGTTGCTCTTTCAACTTCAGTGGCTTTCCCAAGTTTAATCAATTTTTAAGCCATTTCGTAATGTTTGAAAAACTTAAGATTTCTCACATTCGTAGTGAATGGAACGAGTCGTGCCAAATTGTGCACAGCTATTGGAGGTTTATTTCGGATTCTGTTTATTCGTCGCCTCTCAAATGGACGTCGATTCAACGTGCCGAAATGGTGGATCCTTAAGTGACTGACGATAGGGCGTTTAGTCACAGGAAATCTGTTACCATATAGTACCATAGTTACCATAACCTATCTGCTGTGATTTGATGCAACAGGAAAATTTCGCAAAATGCGAATCTGACAGCGACAGTATTTGATGATTACGTTGATGAATGAGATACAGTTTTGAATGCTCTAAGACTGAGATGACTTATTGAATTAATCAGTATTTATTGGTACAAAAACTTTACTTCTCTTTTAATGCGAACGGTTGTGTTTTTGGCTTTTGCGTGTTCTCAAGCGATTTAATCTTTGAATTTATTCCCGAATCACCTCGTTCTTGCTACTTTTTTGCAAACGTTTATCTACTTGAAAAATCCGTCTTTCGATTCCGCGTCGGGCAGTGCATTTATTGTTATCTGTTTGCATAAAGCATTTATTGGAAACAAATATCAACAACTGTGGTCTGTATTCTAACAAATTTCTTACTTTACTTTGTGCTATTAGTAACGGAACTTTTACCGCTTACCTCTCCAGGACAACATCTCTTTTATATATCTCCGATCGGCTTGTAGCTCTCGAAAGCACACTCTCTCTCCCTCTCTTATACAACTTGTACTCTTATAACGCCCCTCTCTCGCTAACACTCTCTCGCTTACTCTATTGCCCCTAACTGTTTCTCTCAAACTCCCTTTCTTCTTCTCTATAATATTTTTCTAGCACAGTGGTTTACATTTTACTAATTATTTGCCAAAATGTCCGATATTATATGTTGCATTAATCTGTTGCATTGACCAAGTAAGCGTCCACTGTTGGCTGTGTGATAACATTGCGAACTCCAAGTGTGCAGGGTTTAAGTCAGCCACCATTCCGGATGCTTTGGGTCGTTCCGACTCTGGCTTACACTACTGTTGTGACAGATGTCGTGAGGCCCAGAAGGAAATTAGATCTTTTATGCGGCAGACTAAAAATAGGTTCGGTCAGGTATTGGTTGCTTATCGAAAAGCTAACGACCTGTTTTCTGCGCTGGACACTCAGTTCAACAATTTACAATTGTTGAATGAGTTTCCTAAGCGCAAAAAAACGTCCCGTTTGCCGCCGGCGGTTACCGCCAGTAATGCAAATAACTCGAGGACGAAAATCGGTTGGCTGGCGTGAGATGTAGAGTGCCAGCCACCGGGATACGGAGCGAGAGAAATAGTTTATTCGGTGTCTGCTGCAGAGCGGGGAAAAAAAAGAAAAGGGTCAGCTGTAACGCGCATTTGGGCCTGGCTCATAACATTCGCTACGAGAAGGCCGAGAGAGAGAGGATCGATTATGGAGACAACTTTTTCCTAGGGCAGAATTTATGGTATAAAATCTAGCCTTTTTTTTGTCTTGGAATATGTATATTTATGGTGGCCAGCTTGATTCTTTTTTCCTTCGAGTTGTATTAAAATTAGGCGAGAAATATATTTATTGGAGCATTTTATTGATTATCGCTTGGGCTTAGCTAAGATAATTACTGTGTATTGATATAACTACAAATCCTACAATTATTGGTTAAGCTTACATATTACTGCGCAACGTTTTTTTTTTTCAAAGTTATTCGCGAGGGTTTCGTTTTGTTGTTAGCTGCTGTTGTTTTTGGCGACGCTTTTTGGCGTTGCGGCTGGCGATTTTGTAGCTGCTGGCTGCCGTTGTGGTTGGCGCTAGCTGGCGTGGTGGTTACCGCTGGTTGATGTTGTTGGCGCTGGCTGCCGTTGTTGTTGGCGCTATTTGTGAGGGGTCAAACGACTCCTCACATCCCCCTCCTACTTCAGGGGCCGTTGCGAAATGATAATCCGGTCGTTTTTGGTTATGCGTACCCGGAATTCCTCTGCCCCCGCATGGAACAGAAATGTGCGATTTACTCGCTGGTTCGTGCCCTCCTGTGGCTGCACCAGTGGCGGGGCAGCAAGAAGGCGTACCCTCCAGCAAGTGGCCCCACTGACTCAAACATTGGCATTAGCAGTGTTCCTGGTTGGCTCTCGCCTCCTGAATGTCTTCGTTGTCGTCCAGTCGTCTGGGTACCAGATTCTGGGTTTCTGGCTCGTTGTCTGCTTCCTTCAAATCTCCAAGGGATGCCGTTCAGCGTTGCTCTGGGTATCTTACAAGCGCACTATGGTGGAAGAAACGAACTTAATTACTTTGTACTTGCCTTCGTACTTGGGTGCTAGCTTAGCGGCAAAGTTATCCGCCGCCCTGGACAAATGATTCTGGTTTACGAAGACCAACGATCCTATGGTCGGTCTCCACGCACGTCGCCTGAGATCGTAATGCTTCCGCTGCTCCAACGAAGCTCTATGAGTGTTCTCCTGTACTACCTTGAAAATGTTAAAATGTGAACGTGGCGCTTGGCTTGGTCCCGTATTCCCACTCTTGGATCGCGGAAGGGGCCCAATAAAATCGGCGCAGACAGTATCGAACGGCTCGTTAATCTGTCTGTTGAACATTTTAGCAGCCGGTTTGGTTTGGCTGACTTTGAACCGTTGGCAAGTGTCACACTTGCGGACATACCTGGCAATATCGCGAAAAAGACCCGGCCAGTAATATCTCTGGGCGATCTTCCTGATCCCGAGATGTCCTGCCGTGGGCTGGTCATGGCATTCCGACATCGGAGTTTCCTGATGGCCCATATGATAGCCAGACACTCCTTTTCTGTGGCGAAGTAGTTCTCCTCTGCGGCGATGAGGCGTCTGCTGGCGAATGCGATGACTCGTTCTTCTCCCTGGATTTTCTGCGTTAAAACTGCTCCTAGGCCGATGTCGCTGGCGTCTGTTTGCAACACGAACTTCTCGTTGAAGTCGGGGCAGCCGATAACCGGCGCCTCTGTGAGTTTTCTTTTGAGTTCCTCGAACGCATCTTGCTGCTTCTGCTCCCATTGCCATTTCTTTCCTTTCTTGAGTAGCAAAGACATGGGCTGCACTACGCTGGCAAGGTTGGTACAAATCTCCTGTACCATGACGCGATCCCAAGACATCTCCTCAACTCCTTGCATGACTCAGTTCCCGTACTTCCGAAATCTTGTCGGGATCCGTGTGAATTCCCTCCTCACTGATGATGTGTCCCCAAGTACGCCAGCCTGCGCTTAAAGAAACTGCATTTCTTCGCGTTGAGACGAAGGTTCGCCTCTCGTAGCCGTCGGAATACTTCTTGTAGATGCTGCACGTGCTCCTCCAAAGTGCGGCCGATGATGATGATATCATTCAAATACGCAAACGCGTTGGGCTCCATGTCCGGGCCTATGACGCTGTCGAGCGCCCGCTGGAATGTGGCTGGTACTGAGTGGAGGCCAAACGGCATTACTTTCCAGTGGTACAAGCCCCTCCTGGGGACTGTAAATGCTGTGCACTCGCGCCTGGACTCGGCTACAGGAATTTGTCAATATCCGCTCTTCAAATCGAGCGTCGATATCTACCTGGCATGGCGCAGACGCTCCAGGATGTGCGTTATCCTTGGCAGCGGGTATGCATCTGGAATAGAATGGGCATTTAGTTGTCGAAAATCTACACATAGTCGAATATCTCCAGATTTCTTGCTCACGATTACTATAGGGGCACTGTGGGGGCTCCGTGAAGGCTCTATAAAGTCGTTGTGTAGCAGTTCGTCGATCTGCTCATCAATAATCCTCTGCATCCCGGGGTTCTTAGGAAAGTACCTCTGTTTGATGGGCTTATCATCCCGCATCGTGATCGTATGCTCAGCGATATTTGACACTCCCGTCAATCCTTCGAATTTGGCGAATTCCTCCTGTTGGAATTTGTTTACCCAGGGTTCTAATTCTTCTTGCTCGGTGCTTGCTGTGATTACGGCTAGTGCTCCTCCAGCGTTAAGTGTGTACCCTGGTCTGGCTGTAGCAAGTTTCCGTCGAAACGGATTATTTCGCACGACGTTGTCGTCTCGAGGCCCTAAAATACTGCGGGTCGGGGTGGCTTCCCTCTCGTTATCTGGATCGTTGCTTGCTGGAGTTAACGCGTTTGTCAAGAGAGAAGGCATAGCTAAGTCGTTTGTGGGGCTGCTGATTAGGAGAGGGTTCAGCTGCAGCGAAGCGCGGCCGCATTGGAGAGTGGCAGACACGCCACAGAGGAAGTCCCTGCCCAATAGCACGTCTTCCATGATCGAAGGGAAAACTAGCACTGGAACGGTGACCCAACGTTGGTCCAACCGAACTTCGGCTACCAGAGACTTGGTTATCTCCTTGCGTGAGCCTTCCGCCAGGCTGAAATGAGTGTGTACCGACCGTACGTTAAGTGGCGTCCCTACACGCTGAACAACTCATTCGCTCACGAAGCTTCTGCTAGCTCCGGTGTCTATAGTAGCTTTAAACTCCTGACCTGCGATTTGCACATGCGTGATAATTCTGCTCGACTGAACCTGTAAGATTTCTCCTAATTTCGGGGATTCCTGTAGGCAGTCTCCGTCCGCTCCCCGAGGGGGCGAAGACTCCTCTCGTTTCCCGGCTGGGTACGACGGCAACTCTCGAGAGTGCGTACTCCTCTGCGACCACAGTTCCAACAAAAGAGGACTCTGGGATTGCGACATGTACCTGACCGGTGACCCTCCTGGTCACAATTCCTGCAAGCAAAACTGAAATTCGGCACCATTGACATGTTCCCCACTCGAGGAACTGATTGTGGAACTGTGGCTGGGGTGGGTGGTCGTCTGGCTGGTTGTGGGAAATTTTGTTGACCTGTTGGTGATGCTCCTGCATACGCTGGGATCTCGTACTCGTTCCTTCTCGGCACTGGCGGTAGTTCGGCCAACATTCTGGCATGGCTTCCCGTGCTCCGATCGCGGGTGACCTCGAAGTTTACCGCTAAAGTGGTAAGTTACTCCAAAGTGGTGAAGTCGTGCCTCCTTGCGTACATCTGATACTCCGGTTGGAGATTTTCATAGATACGCTCCAACTCCTGCTCCGCATTATACCCCACTCTGGGCATCACGAGTCTGATGTTGATTAGGTATTGTTTAAAAGTCTCTCCTCGTCGCTGATCTCTGGTGCGGATCTCATCCTCGAGTCGCTGAAAGTTCCTGGGCGGCAGAAAAAAGTCAAGAAACGCCTTCTTGAAGTTCTTCCAAGATTCTCGGCGACGGTTGTATCAGAAAAAAAACAAAAACCCCAACCAATGAAATCCCGTTGCCTGTACTCGATCGACTCCTCCTCGTGTGAGAGATACGACGATAAGAGTGAAACGAAAAAACAAAATGGCTGGCTGTGAGGAGTATACGATAGCTTTTCCCTACCTCGTGCTTTCGAAACTCTCGTGACCTGAGCTGGCTAACCTAGAGGGCTCTCGCTCTCTCTCTCCGATTATCTGCCTGTAAGTGTTTCTTCCTCACGTGATTTGCTGACCACGTAATTTTAGAACAAATAATCTCTGATTTTAGGTTATGTACTTTGCTCTGCTTAGAAATAAAAATATGTATGTCTGCGTGCGTTAGAAATTCTGGCTGTGTGTGGGTATACTTTTTGTATAACTTCTTACGAATGTGCCATGTGCTCTGCTGAAATTCTAAGTTTTTTTTTTATGTTCGATGCGCTGGTATATTTCATAAATATATATATATATATATTTCCCTGTTTTCTGCCCTAGAAATTGTTGTGTCCCTCGATATATGACTCTCCTTACATTCCGACTTAAAAATTTCGTCTCCAAGTGACTGAACCGAAATTTTTCAAACTCCATATAACCAGATGAGTCTTTAGGCCATATTTAGATAGTCTAAAAGTCTCGTTGGCTGGGATATACTCAGTCCCACCGGGGTCTCTATACCGAAAATATTTGTAAAGATATGGAACAAAAAGGTATAGGGCGAAAATCGGTTGGCTGGCGTGAGAAGTAGAGTGCCAGCCACCGGGATACGGAGCGAGATAAATAGTTTATTCGGTGTCTGCTGCAGAGCGGGAAAAAAAAGAAAACGGTCAGCTGTAACGCGCATTTGGGCCTGGCTCATAACATTCGCTACGAGAAAGCCGAGAGAGAGAGGATCGATTTAGAGACAAGTTTTCCCTAGGGCAGAAATTATGGTCTAAAATCTAGGCTTTTTTTTGTCTTGAAATATGTATATTTATGCGTGGCCAGCTTGATTCTTATTTTTTTTCCTTCGAGGTGTATTAAAATTAGGCGAGAAATATATTTATTGCAGCATTTTATTGATTTATTTGTAACCCGAGTTTCTACTTTTACTTTATTTTGTTTTCCCAGTGTAGTCGGATTAACGGGTTCGGTTAAGTCATGATATATACATTCTATCCTACATCGGGCGAAGCCGCATCGGGGCCTTCGAGAAGTTTCTCATTGCCCGGGACTCTCGCTGGCCAAAATGCGGTTCACTCCACTCACTCACCCGTCTCGCTCTCTCACACACACACACGTGAATCCGGGTGCTCCACCGCTGGTCTTAGGCCGGCACACTCTCCTCGAGGTCGTCTGGGTGAACTCCTTCCCAGAAGAATTCGTCGGTTCCTGGGTCACTGGCCACAAGTCACTACACTCTCTTTGGGGGGTTTTTTTTTTCTTCCTCAACTTTTCCGCACTCAGAACGCAAACAAAAAAAACTCCCCTTGTCCAACTAAATTTTTGCTCTGCTCGCACTTCTGCTCCCGTCCGCCGCGTTTTCAAGAATCCGCCTTTGCCCCGCGATTTTGTTCAAGTTTTTTCGGCGGCTCTGGGTTTTTCCCACTTCTTGAAGTTTCGGTACTCCTTTTCTCTCGCTTTTCCCTTGGCGCGTGCCAATTTTCGGTGGTTGTTTTCTTGCTCAATCGCATGTTCTCTCTCGCTTGCTCCTGTGCGGCGATGCTCACGCGAGCACTTTTCGTGGTGAATATTTCGTTGCTCTCCTGGTGTGTGTGTGTGTGGCTACTGCCGATGCGAGAACGGAGGCGAAAAGAAAACAGAACTTATCGCTTGGGCTTAGCTAAGATAATTACTGTGTATCGATATAACTAAAAATCTTACAATTATTGGTTAAGCTTACATATTAAATGAACTGCGCAATGTTTTTTTTTACAAAGTTATTCGCGAGGGTTTTGTTTTGTTGTTAGCTGCTGTTGTTGTTGGCGACGCACTTGGGCGTTGCGGCTGGCGATGTTATAGCTGCTGGCTGCCGATGTGGTTGGCGCTATCTGGCCTGGTGGTTGCAGCTGGCTGAAGATGTTGTTGGCGCTGACTGCCGTTGTTGTTGGCGCTATTTGTGAGGGGTCAAACGACTCCTCACAATTCCTACGCTAGGAACGTGGCATCTTTCAAGATCCGTGTTCCTCCGATGGCTTTTAACGATATCTGTTCCACCAATTTCTGGCCGCAACATATTTTCGTTCAAGAACATCAGCTTAAAAATAAAAAGAAGAAAAAATGTCGCCCTTTAGGAGTAAAGCCACTACAAGTAAACACTCCTGCCAACCTAAAAAACTAACATCATCCATTATTCTTTCGTGCCAGAACACAAGAGGCTTACGATCTAAACTTTCTAATTTGTTCTCGGTAAGCTTCTCGTTTGCATCCCAGGTCATTGTGTTTACCGAAACCTGGCTAACTCCAGAAATTCTTAATTCTGAAGTTTTCCCCAGTAGGTACACAATATATAGGCTTGACCGATCCCTCGGAAATGTTGGTTTAATCCTAATTTCAGTGGACTCTAATCTCGTCTTCGAGGTGATAAATCTTCAAACTGGAGACTTAGAATTTATCAAAGTTAAAATTTCATTGCCTAGGTTAAATTTATATATCACTTGCTCTTATATTCCGCCTATGTCCGATTCCTTGACATATGAGCGGCACCTAGCAGCCATTCAGTCTTTCTTCTCAATGTTATCGGACATGGATCAGCTGATGGTGTTGGGTGATTTCAACCTACCCCAGGTGGCTTGGTCCATGAACGATAACACCTTAGCTTTAACACCTATGTCGCATCACGACTTTACTGCTGGCATGTTAGACATGTCACTGCTCAAATTAATCATATAGGGAATTATTTAGGTCGTTTGTTCGATCAGTGCTTTTTCTCTGATACGGACACCGTATTCATATACAGAGCTCAACCTCTCACACACCCTGAAGATTCTTATCATCCAACATTAGATCTAACGATCGAAACGGGGCTATGCACTAAGCCTAAGAACAATTACGCTGATAAGAGAATTCGATGTTTTCGTGAAACCGACTTTAAAAAAATTAATAACTTTATTTCAGAATTTGACTGGTCCGATTTGTACGCAATTACCGATATGTCGACTGCTCTAGATATATTTTATAGTACATTAAACCTAATTTTTGATCCTTCGAATTTGGCGAATTCCTCCTGTTGGAATTTGTTTACCCAGGGTTCTAATTCTTCTTGCTCGGTGTTTGCTGTGATTACGGCTAGTGCTCCTCATATCATTAATCATATAGGGAATTCTTTAGGTCGTTTGTTCGATCAGTGCTTTCTTTCTCTCTGATACGGACACCGTATTCATATACAGAGCTCAACCTCTCACACACCCTGAAGATTCTTATCATCCAACATTAGATCTTACGATCGAAACGGGGCTATGCACTAAGCCTAAGAACAATTACGCTGATAAGAGAATTCGATGTTTTCGTGAAACAGACTTTAAAAAAATTAATAACTTTATTTCAGAATTTGACTGGTCCGATTTGTACGCATGTGCCGATATGTCTACTGCTCTAGATATATTTTATAGTACATTAAACCTAATTTTTGATCGCTTTGTTCCGTTGCGGTATCCGGCTATGGCGGATAAGTTCCCTTGGTATATAAGGCACCTTTCTAATCTAAAAACTATCAAGTTAAGATTCTTTAAAAAATACTTAATAACTAATAGCAATGACTGTTATGTGCATTATATGGTGGCTCGGTCTAAATTTACCGTGCATAACACTCAGTGTTATAAGAACTATTTAGCTCGATGTAAGAACCAGTTTGCTCTGGATCCGAAACAGTTCTATAGTTTTGTTAACACTAAGCGTAAATCTAAAACTTTTCCGTCTTTGCTATCGTTTGGAAAATCTACAGCAAGCACGGATCAGGAAATTACCGATCTTTTTGCACAGTTTTTTCAAACTACCTATTCACCTTTGTTAGTAAACGCGCAAACTTACGCTTATGATATCCCCCGGTCTAACTTCATGTCCCGACCCACCTTTTCGGAATGTGGGGTTATAAAGGATCTTCAGAATGTGAAGCCAGTCTTTTCGCCAGGTCCAGACGGGGTACCGGGCTGTGTGCTTAGGTACTGCTCTGCAACCCTGGCCAAACCCCTTTTAAAATTATTTAACCTTTTCCTGGAAACGTCCACGTTTCCCGCTATCTGGAAAGAGTTCCTTATCATTCCCCTTCACAAGAAGGGGAAAAACCGAATGCCGAAACTATCTAAAGTATCAGCAATTCCAAAACTTTTCGAAAAAATTCTTGTGCCGCACCAGTGTAGATCTGTCATATCTCCTTGCCATCATGGCTTTAAGAAACAACGGTCTACCACTACCAATCTTCTGGAACTAACATCCTTCGTGATTACTGGTTTCCAAAATAAACTTCAGACGGATGTCATTTACGCTGACTTCAGTAAAGCATTTGACTCCGTGAATCACGGCCTTCTTTTAGAAAAATTCGATCTTATCGGTTTTCCTACTGAACTCTTGGGTTGGATTAGCAGTTACCTCACAGGTAGAACGCAACGAGTTCTTTTTAAAAATTCAGTGTCTGCTTTAGTCTATGCTTCCTCCGGGGTCCCTCAGGGGACCCACCTTGGTCCGTTACTTTTTACTTTATTCATTAACGACCTTACTTGGTTGTTAATGACTTATGTATGCAGTTGATGTCAAACTCTGTCTGCAATATACCGATGCCTCCTACCAGGTGAAACTGCAATCTGACCTTAATCATTTTCGAAACTGGTGCTCTGCAAGCTTATTAAATCCTTATGGCTCTAAGTGCAAAGCAATGACCGTCTGTCGCCTAAGACCTAAAGTTGCCACTTATACTCTGCATGGTGTAGCTCTGGAAAGAATTAATGCAGTTGCAGATCTTGGCATCTTACTCGATGCAAAACTTAAGTTTTCCGACCATATTTCCTCTATGGTTAATAAAGCTAGAGGAGTGCTTGGTTTCATTCTTTCTTTAGTTCGTCCGATTCTGGAATATGGATCACGTATCTGGGACCCACAGTATGGGGTTCACCAGTGCCTTATTGAATTCATCCAAAAGAATTTTTTAATATTTGCTCTCCGCGCTCTCAACTGGGATGCAAACATACACCTTCCCTCTTACAAAAGTAGACTCTTACTAATCAATTTGACATCCCTCGCTAATCGTAGGACGATGCTAGGTGTCGTCTTTATCCATAATCTTCTTAAGGGTGAAATTGATAGCCAGGCCCTTCTAGGTCGCTTGAATATCCATGTACCCCTTAGAATTACTAGAGACTATATTCCTCTATCCTTAGAATATTGTAGTTCAAACTTTGCCCAACATTAACCATTTAGGGTACTATGTTCAAGCTACAATGATCTTTATAACATTACTTCTAACTCTTCTCCTAACACTTTGAAAGTTTCGATACTAATCCATTTAGCACAAAACTAACTTTACTCGTATCTTTACTAATCCACTCGGATTTATCTCCGTGTTCCGAGCCGTACGTCAGACGGCAGCGCCCCTCTGTCGGTTGGGCGGGAGGTGGGTTGCACATCAAGCAACGGGAGTCGCGAAGAAAAAAATGCTCACGTTAACTAGAGTAGGTGTAAAAAAACAATAAAAAAGTCAGCTAGTTCTTAGGTTGCATAGAACAGTGCCATATAAATGATATTTGATGAATGAGCTAACTTCACTCGGTCTGTGGCTTGATGACGAGATAGCTGATTGATTTGATGTGTTAGTTTCGAAATTGAATTTCTTTTATCAATGCTACAATATGCCTTTTTAATCTACAAGTTAGGGGTGTAACCCCTGCAAAAATTAATTTCATAAATAAAATAAAAATGTACATATTGAACTTTATTTGGTTAATCGAAATATTAAAAATGTAAAAATGTAAAGATGACAGAAACACATAATTCTAACTTAATGTAGTAAGTTAATTGTGTTTAGTCCCTGGGATTTGGAATCCCTAAGATCTTAGATAGCGTATATGAAACGGTACAGAACCTAATGTAATACTAATTCTAGCGGAGGCAAAGACTTTGTGAACGGCATATGCTATAATGAACGTGCTTCCTGTGGCCACTTTTTCCTTAATTGATTGTGACGAGATTTCAAGAAATTCCAGAACAGGTACAAAGTTTATTCCACTGGAATAACGCAATAGAAAATAAATATGTTTATATAAGGAGCATTGTTTAAAATATGTAAAAAACTAAAAATAGTTTAAAGAATAATAATAATAAACTACAATTTTAACAAGAGCAAACAATATAGTCGAATGCCGCGACTATTAGATACCCGTTACTGTTTTACAAAATTGTAAAATATTATTTTGATATTGGAAATTCACAAGGCGCCACCTATTGTCAGAGGAAGTATGTTGAATATGCTTATAGTGACGTCACTGCCCATGTGAGGCCTTATATCCTTAATTTCTTTATAAATAGCGAAATAATGTTCCGATTTGAAAAAATCTTTGGTAAATCGATAGATATTAACAGAAATAAGTTATGCAAGGTAAAACGAAGGCATTCATAATATTATTATAGACGCCACAGTGTTCCGCGGATTGTGGCCGTTAGAGTGGGCTTTTTTTTTTTTGTTATAGCTTTGCTTTTATTTATTGAATCTACTCTTAATTTTTAGACTAACAATAAGTTGACGAATCTTAACATTAAAATTTAACTAAGAGTATACTAAGACTGCATTCCGGTTGCGCGTCCCTCAGGTCCGTCGCTGGGTGAGTAGGTCATTGCGACGAAGGCGTGATTGGTTACTCAACCTTGTTAGACCTCTCGCCAGGTGGTGAGCGTGCACCGATAGCTTGGTGAAGTACTTTACCTTTTGTTCTACAATCACTTCTTTTACTGGTAGAATGTTTAAGTCGCGGTGTCTGAGGTGACCGGGCGTTGATAAGCCAATGAAGGCTGCTGGCTTTTAGCTTTAGGTGTGTTCTTTTGGCTTCAATGTGCCGGCGCCATGTGAGTCTTCTGTCGAGATGTACTCCTAGGTAACTTACTTCGTTTAATTGTGGGAGTAGACTGTTGTTTAACGTAATCGGCGGGCAGTTTTGCCTGGTCAGAGTGAACGTAACGTGTTTGCATTTTAATTCGTTCACTTTAATTGGCCAATCTGATAGCCATTTTTCAACATCGACCATATGACGAGCTAGCTGCGCAGTAGTTTGAATCGGGCATTTAGAACGGCTAAGAATAGCTGTGTCATCGGCAAACGTAGATGTGGTTAGACGTGTGCTTGTCGGGATGTCTGCTGTGTAGAGGACGTATAGTGTTGGCCCTAGCACGCTACCTTGAGGAACTCCAGCTCCAACAGTGTAATCATCAGATATAGCAGTGTTGCACCTCACAACAAATTTTCTGTCGTGAAGGTAAGACTCTAAAATCTTGTGGGTGCTGTAGGGGAGCATTGTATTGATCTTGTACATTAGACCTTCTAGCCAGACTTTATCAAATGCTTGAGAGACATCTAATAATATGGCAGTACAGTACTCTCGTTTTTCGAAAGCGTTTCGAATTTGTGATGTTCTCCGGTTGACCTGCTCAATTGTTCCATGCTTTTCACGAAACCCAAATTGGTGTGACGGGTGCGTGTTTATCCGAGTCATTAGGCATTTTTCAAAGAGTTTAGATAGGCAAGAGAGTAGGCTTATAGGTCCATATGACGTGGGGATAGTGTGGTCTTTCCCCGGCTTTGCTATCATTATTATAATTGACTTTTTCCATCTCACTGGAAAGTGGCCAAGTTTTGCGATGGCATTAAAGAGCTGGGTGAGAGGGCAAACGGCGCAGTATGGGAGCTCAATGATCATTTTGGGAGTTATGAGGTCGCAGCCCGGGGATTTTTTCGGATTCAGTTGTCTTTTGATAATGTTTACGATTTCGTTTGGGCGAAACTCAATTGGCCCATGTTGAAGCTGGGGCTCATATGATAGAGTCGGCAAAGTAAACGCATTAGTGGCAGGATTTGGTTGGAAAACATTTTTAAGGTGGTTGGCAAACGTGCTGGCTCGGTCTGCGTCACTGCGCGCCCAGCCGCCCGTGGAATTTCTAATAGGCATCACGGTTTCTTTCGGTGAGCTCAGAGTTGGGTGAGCTCTCCATATTGAGTGTTTTGTACTATTAGTTGACAATTGCTCAATGTAGCGGCAGTGGACATATGTTTCTGTGAAATTGCCATGCTCGACGTAAGCGTCGCTTTTCGAGGACGAGCTGTTCGATTTGTAGATTTGACTTCTTTTGATCGCATTGTGCGTTTATAGTATGAGGTGTTGAAACTCGAGCTGCAGAGACGAGTACAGATTCCAGTGAATTAACAAAACTGTCTACGGTGGCTTCATCGCTGAGGTGAGGACTTAGCTCAATGTGTGAGCTAATATACTTCCTGTACTTAACCCAATTGGTTTTATGTGAGGTCAGTTTTAATGGTTGATCCCATGTTCCTGGATATGGGGGGCAGTATACGGCTGCTGGCATTAATTGCTTGCCAGTATTTAGGTGTATATTTATGGATGTGGCCTGTAGGTAGTTTTTAGCAAATTTCGTATGATAATGGTGCTTAATACGGCTCCTGATTAAAATTCCAGTCCCGCCGTGTGCTTTACCATCTGGATGGTTTGTTCCATAGAATGAATATCCTCGTAGTTGAAAATTGTATCTGTTTGTAAGATGTGTTTCTGAAAGCAGCATTACGTCGATTTCATTGTCTAGTAGGAATTGCGCGAACTCGAGCTTATGTTGCGAAACGCCGTTAGCGTTCCACGTAGATATTCGTAGGGAAGTCATTATTTGGATTGTTGTGAAACCAGCATTTGTATTAATAGATTTTGGTTTCGCATCAGATCTTGCATTGCTATGCGCATAAACGACATAAACTCCGTAAGGCTTTGTTGTAGACTGAATATCATAGCTTCAAAGGTACATGTATGTAACATTTTTGGCAGAGTTTATGGGTCCTAGTGAGGATCTGGCTGCAGTCGAGAAGAAGACTTCAGGGTTTGACCTGGAGGCTATCAACTGTTTATTTTGGGTGCGGGCAGTAATTCCCCTCTGGTGGATTCGACTTTTCAGCTCCTTATAAACTGGGCAACCTCTATAGTTAGCAGTGTGATTTCCACCGCAGTTGCCGCCCTTTTTTGAGTTGTGGTCATCTTTGCTCGCTGGGCAGTGTGCGGAGTCATGAAGCTCACCACAAACTACACACACTGGACGCAGTTTACAGTAAGACTTTTTTTACAGTAAGAAAATTTTTTCTCGTATGTAAATTGGCGGAGTCTTCCTTTTTTCGACTTCAGTGGATTCGGCATCATCCTCATAGTCTGCCGAGATTTTAAAACGGTTTGAGTTAGAGGGCGTTTCTATTGCAGCTATGTTAGCATTGCCACGGGTTATTTTGCGTTGCGAGTTTAGGGGGCTTGGCTTCCTTTTGATTTGGATGTAGCGATCCAAACCAGTCTGCACAGCCGGCTTAATATTTTCTTTGTTTTTGTTCTCTTTTTCGGGCAGCACAGCGGCAGAAGTATTAATGTTTGCGCTGCTAGCTGATGACGTCGTTAATCGCGCTGTCGTTACAGTTGCGGTTGTTGTTGTTGTTATGGTTAACGTTGTCAAAGAAATTGCGGTGCTAGTTGCTGCGCTCTTTGGCTTCAGAGACATCGATGGTAGCGAGGGGGAGCAAGAACGCGCTCTCTCGCTCTCTACGTTGAAGAATTCGGTCAAGTTGGGGGTAATTGACCGTGTTTGGGAAGAGCTTGCATTACTTTCGGTTGCTTTGAAAGAGAAGTAAGCGTTGTTTCTTTGTACTGAGAGCCGTCACTCGTCTTGCTCACGTTGACGTTGTGTGCGAACGTCGTTTGAACTCATTGCGATCGACGTTGAGTTTGTTAGAATTAGTGTTTTGTTTTATATTAATTAATTAATTAATCAATATAAACATTAGCGATTTTCATTGCTAAAAGCGTCTTTTCGCGTTGTTTTGGTTTACGAAACCAGTCACTGCACTTTTTTGGATATTATTGAATACTTTATTTTTTTTCCCAGGAGCACAATAAAAATACACGTCTGCATACGGCAACGGTCCGATTACGATTTAGAGTGGGCGTGGCCGGATAAAAACTCGTGGGAGGTTGCAGTGGCATCCCTTAAATACATATTCCTAAGCCTAACATTCTAGGTCTTTTAGTTCTTTAGATTTTTGCATTTTTGGTTTTTCGGGTTTTGTGGGCGTTACGGTGGACGTGGCTAGATGAAAAAAAAACAATTCGCATTTGGAGGGCATATGGGTGGGTGTGGCCAGATAATAGTACCACTAAAAGCTGCGCTGGCATCCAAAGTTTATACATACTGAATTTCAACTTTCTAGCTCTAATAGTTCCCGAGATTTCAGCGATTTGTTCGCGTTAGAGAGGGCGTGGCAGTATGCGGAAATAAACTTGCGCTGTTCCTCAACTTTGTATCTGCTATAGTTCCTGAGATCTCAGCGTTCATACGGACGGACGGACAGCCGGACATGGCTCAATCGACTTCGCTATTGATCCTGATCAAGAATATATATACTTTATAGGGTCGGAAACGCTTCCTTCTATCTGTTACATACTTTTCAACGAATTTAGTATACTAATAATAATAATTGCTAATTTCACTTATATATAAAGCCAGGCGAATGAGAGTAGATGATGCCGCTCTGCCGGCAAAGCTCACTTTCCAATGCCGTTTGCAGACCGTTGCTCTTTCAACTTCAGTGGCTTTCCCAAGTTTAATCAATTTTTAAGCCATTTCGTAATGTTTGAAAAACTTAAGATTTCTCACATGCGTGGTGAATGGAACGAGTCGTGCCAAATTGTGCACAGCTATTGGAGGTTTATTTCGGATTCTGTTTATTCGTCGCCTCTCAAATGGACGTCGATTCAACGTGCCGAAATGGTGGATCCTTAAGTGACTGACGATAGGGCGTTTAGTCACAGGATATCTGTTACCATATAGTACCATAGTTACCATAACCTATCTGCTGTGTTTTGATTTAACAGGAACTTGTAACTTCGCAAAATGAGAATCTGACAGCGACAGTATTTGATGCTTACGATGTTGAATGAGAACCATTTTTGAATGCTCTAAGACTGAGATGACTTATTGAACTATCAGTATTTAGTGGTACAAAATGCTTACGTTAACTAGAGTAGGTGTAAAGAAACAATAAAAAAGTCAGCTAGTTCTTAGGTTGCATAGAACAGTGCAAAATAAATGATATTTGATGAATGAGCTAACTTCACTCGGTCTGTCGCTTGATGACGAGATAGCTGATTGATTTGAAATTGAATTTCTTTTATCAATGCTACAATATGCCTTTTTAATCTACAAGTTAGGGGTGTAAGACCTGCAAAAATTAATTTCATAAATAAAATAAAAATGTACATATTGAACTTTATTTGGTTAATCGAAATATTAAAAATGTAGTTTACATGGGATCGCAGATGACAGAAACAGAAGTTAATTGTGTTTAGTCCCTGGGATTTGGAATCCCTTAGATCTTAGATAGCGTATAAGAAACGGTACAGAACCTAATGTAATACTAATTCTAGCGGGGGCAAAGACTTTGTGTACGGCATATGCTATAATGAACGTGCTTCCTGTGGCCACTTTTTCCTTAATCGATTGTGACGAGATTTCAAGAAATTCCAGAACAGGTACAAAGTTTATTCCACTGTAATAACGCAATAGAAAATAAATATGTTAATATAAGGAGCAATATTTAAAATATGTCAAAAGCTAAAAAATAGTTTAGAGAATAATAATAATAATAATTAGAGCAAACGATATAGTCGAATGCCGCGAATATTAGATACCCGTTACTGTTTTACAAAATTTTTAAATATTATTTTGCTAGTGGAAATTCACAAGGCCCCACCTATTGTCAGAGGAAGTATGTTGAGTATGCTTATAGTGACGTCACTGCCCATGTGAGGGCTTATAACCTTAATTTATTTATAAATAGCGAAATAATGTTCCGATTTGAAAAATCTTTGGTTAATCAATAGATTTTAACAGAAATAAGTTATACAAGGTCAAACGAAGGCATTCATAATAATATTATAGGCACCACAGTTTTCCGTGGTTTGTGGGCGTTAGAGAGGGCGTGGCCGGATGCAACTTCGTGGAAAGTTGCAGATGCACCTCTTAAATAAGTGCTCCTAAGCAAAATTTTTAGCTCTTTTCGAGATTTTTGCATTTTTGGTTTTTCAGGTTTTGTGGGCGTTAGAGTGGACGTAGTAGTACCACTATAAAATACTTTCTGAGTTCCAACTTTCTAGCTCCAATAGTTCCTGAGATTTCAGCAATTTTAGTTTTTCCCCATTTGTGGGCGTTAGAGTGGGCGTGGCAGGATGCTGTAATAAACTTGCGCTGCGTAGGGACCTCAAGAATCTTCATGGTTAATCTCAATTTTGTATCTCTTATAGTTCCTGAGATTTCAGCGTTCATACGGACAGACGGACAGTCAGACGGGCATGACTCATTCGTCTTCGCTTTCATCCTGATCAAGAATATGTATACTTTATAGGGTCGGAATCGCTTCCTTCTACCTGTTACATACTTTTCAACGAATCTAGTATACCCTTTTACTCTACGAGTAACGGGTATAATTACTGCGCCTGGGATGATTGTGGGATGATAACGTCGTAACGCTCAACCTCAGGAAGGGACTGCACTCTCCAAGTAAAACAGTAGAGCTATGACTTCCTGCCATTTATGGCTATGTTCCACCTGTTAGTCCACTTGCCGTATAAGTCCAGAAATTCCTGGGTGATTCTTGATGCTTCGATACGGCAAGACTGCACAAGAATCGAAGTGTCATCGGCGTAGGTGGCCAAGAGTGCGTTTGGAAGAGGAATTGTCCAGTCGGAAAAAGAGATTTTAGCTTATACAGCAAGCCGTCATCCCAGACGCGATTAAGCCGTCCTTTACGTCGAGAAAGATAGCAGAGCTATATTGCTTATTCTCAAAGTCATTAAATATTTGGTGAAGAACTCGATGGACTTGCTAAGGCACCCCATGTTTATGCCTAAAGCCAAGCTAGCAGGCGGGAATGGCGTCCTGAACGGTTCTTACTCCCATAATCCTACTAAATGAATCGACAAGGTTCTCCGGTTTCCCTGGATTTGGTATCATCGTTATTACAGCACACTTCCATTGGGAGGGGAATTGGATTACGTAACATTGGATACGTAACATTGAGTTGAAAAAGAGAACAGGACTCCATTTATAGGCAAAGCCTTGGTAAGCCTGCTATTAATGCCATCGAATCACTGGCGCCTTGCTGGAATGCAGCTTCTGAATGAGGGCGCTATCCTTATGAGGTCTTATGTGCTGAATGCGGACTGCATCCGGAGAAGGAGCGCTAGGAAGGACAGTGTATTTGCGACATCCTTAGGGATCGTAACGTTAAATGGCTGAAAGCGTTTCTCTAGCTCGTCGGCAAAAACTAACGAAATCTCTGAGTCTGATTTGCACCATGTACCATCAGTTTTCCTTATGGGAATGCTTCTGAGAGGCTGTCGTTTTAGTTTTCTTGTAGATTTCCAAAGGTTAAAGCCTTAGAATCATTTTCTCAAAGTACCCCCACTTGGTTTTATGTAGTAATTTTTTAATCAGATCTAGCTACTTTTCTACAGAAGTACCTAAATCCATCAGTTATCAATGGAACTAATATTCCGCACTTACCTAGAACCCTACAGATATCTACGATCAAAAGAGACCCAAATTCAATTTCAAATTTTGATTATCGAAACCTTTAAGTTATACGAGTGTTCAAAAAAGGTACTTTCAAATTTCAAATTTTCAAATTTCGATTATCTCAGTTTTGGGAACAAGAAAAAGTCACATGGGGCCAAACCGAATATGGTCGAGGCATTATGTGGTGTTGTTTTCCAAAAAATCCAAATCCTTGATCCATATTTTCGATAGCAAAAATCGCCGAGCTCCAAAATAACTTAACTTTACGCCCCACAACCAAACAAAAGAGGATGTTCCATTGAAACTTGGTACAGATGTTAGGGAAGAGTGTACCAATATAACAAAACAAAAAAATCGATAATCGAAAAATTTGAAATTCGCGAAATTTGAAGAGTCACCTTACTTTTTGAACACACCTCGTATGTCTAGTCGACTATTTGTTAAATGGTTCAGATTATCGAAAAATCATGACCTATCAGGTGACCTATTGGGAATACTGTAAAACGTTCAAATATGACCGACACCCTAACAACTCATATTGCAACCAACCTCAATCCTGAACTACCCGTGCGAAATACTATATATAGACGTTACGTTTTAACGCTGGAAAAGAGGATTTATCTGAGCTGCATAGACAAATTTTCAAAATTTGGCAAACTCTTCCCTCTGGAATCCAAGTTTTTCGTTACACGAGGTCCTGCACTATTTCACCGTGCCTACAATTTTGGTTTCCGACAATGAAAGGGGACTTCTATGCCTGACAGTTCTTAACTAGCTGCGAAGACTGCAGATCGAACTGTCTCAGTAAAGTGAGGGTAACGGACAGATCGAAAGATTCCATTCTACGTTTCTACAAACCTATGGATTCTTAAGGCACGGGTACCCCACTTTCAAGAACCTAGAATTAGTACACATAGCTGCAGATCTGTGCAACAACTCGATCCACTCCCTGACAAATAAAAAAAACTGTTAGACTAATTCCTTGACCGCACTTCGAGAATTAACTACCAAGGCTTTTAAGCTTGTAGGCGAAAGATGTTAGAAGAGGTAAGAGGCTGAATTGAACGTAAACAAAAATAGACCAACGTTAACCGCAATAAATCTAGGATGCACCCAGTTATATACGAACAGGGAGATACAGTGTTTGTAGCGATCAAGCAAATTAAAGCCAAAGAGAAAGCAAGATTGAAGCATGAACAAGTACAAAATAAATTCAAAGGTTGTGACATCAACCAGACCGGGTAAGATGCTTTATAATTCAAATCTAAACAGGATGAATCTCAAGCAAAAATGTTTCATCCACCCCATGTAAAAAAACACACACAATACAAAAAAGAAGAAAAAATTACTATTCATACCAATTCCAACCAAAAACAAGCAGAACCGCTATAAAAACGATTGAAAAATCTATAGATAGACTAAAAATTAAATACAAAATCAAACGAAGACATTCAATAAAATATTTTTGGCGCCACAGTGGTTGTGGGCGTTATAGTACGCATGGACGAAAACTTGTGTCGAACTACAGTAGCACATTCTTCAGAATAACATTGAAGGTCTTATAGTTCCCCAGATTTTCTCATTTTTTGTTTTGTTTCTACGAGTAACTGGTATAAAAAGGTACTTAAGAAAAATTTTCCCAATAAGGTTATGATAAACAATACAAACTGAACCAAAGGAAACGCTACCCGTTACGGTTTTATACAATTTAAAAAAATTAATGTTGCTAGTGGAAATTGACAAAGCGCACCCTTTTCTCAGAAAAAGCATGTTTTCTAACTGATAGTGAAGTCACTGCCCATGAGAGTCCTTATGAGCAACAATTAATATCAAAATAATGTTCCAACATAAAAAATTTGTAGTAGTGAATATGTGTCGCAATCCTTACTTTCTAGTTCTTATAGTTTCCGAGATTTTTACGTTTTAAGTTCTCGATTTTTGGTCTAGATGGTTCAAAAATATCAGAGGAGGCATCATTAGAAACTACATTCTTAATCCGAACTTTATAGGTCTTATCTTTGATATCTCAAAGATGATTTGCTAGTAGAAATAGACAAAGCGCCGCCACAGATGGTGACGTCACTGTCCATGTGAGGCCTTATAACCTAAATTTCTTCATAATTAGCGAAATATTGTTCCGAATGCAAAATCTTTGTTAAATCGATAAATATAATCCAGAAATGTTATACAAGGTCAAACGAATTCATACATTTTTTATATTCTGGACGCCATAGTTTTTCACGGTTAGTGGGCGTTAGAGAAATAGCAGCGTGAAATAAATAGCGAAATAATGTCACGATATGAAATATCTTTGGTTATTCGATAGATATCAACTAGTAATGGTATACAAGTCCAAACGAAGACATACATTTTTATATTCTGGACGCCACAGTTTTCCACGGGCTGTGGATGTTAGAGTCGGCGTGAAATACGTATTCCCAAGCCCAACTTTTTAGCTCTAATATGTATATAGTTCTGGTTCTTCGCAATTCTGATTTTCTGCGTTTATTGGGCGTTTGAATAGGCGTGGTCAGATTATGTTATCACCTCGAGATGCTCTGGCATCTCAAGACTATAAATTTATAATGGCATCTTTCTAACTCTTATAATTTCTAAGATCTCAACGATGATTTACCAATAGAAATGGGCCAAGCGCCATTACAGATGATGACGTCACTGTCCATGTTCTGATCTGATAACCTACATTTCTTTATAATTAGCGAAATATTGTTCCGATTTGAAAAATCTTTGTTAAATCGATAGATATAAACCAGAAATGTTAGACAACGTTAAACGGAAACATACAGTTTAATATTGTGGTTACAACAGTTTTTCAAGGTTTGTGGTCGTTAGAGTGGTCCTGGCCAGATAAAAACTCCTGTCCAGCTGCAGTGGCATATCTGCAGTACATATTCCTAAACATAACTTCCTAGCTCTTATAGTCTCCGAGATTTTCGCATTTCTGGTTTTCCGCGTATTTTGGGCGTTTGAGTAGACGTGGACAGATGATGTTGTCACCTCGATATGCGCTGCCATCTCAAGACTATACATTCTTAATGCCTACTTTCCAACTCTTATAGTTCCTTATATCTCAACGATGATTTGCTAGTAAAAAATGGACAAAGCGCCACCACATATGGTGACGTCACTGTCCATGTCAGGCCTTATAACCTACATTTCTTCTTAAATCACAAAATAGTGTTCCGATTTAAAAAATCTTTGGTAAATCGATAGATATTGAGAAACATATATTATACAAAGTCAAACGTCACAGTTTTTCGCGGTATTTGGGCGTTAGAGTGGGCGTGGCCGGATAAAAAGTCGGGGCATGTTGCAGTGGCAACTCTTAAAAACGCATTCTTAAGCACATCTTTCTAGCTCTATAGTTCCTGAGATTTTTGGATTTATGTTTTTCCGGATTTTGTGGGCGTTAGGGTGGGCGTGGCAAGATGGAAAAGCATTTGGAGCATCATTAAAACCTACATGCTTAATCCCAACTTCCTCCTACTTATAGTTACCGATATATAAGCTTTTTTACAAAATTCAAAAACCGTCTTTCGAGCTTGGTGGGCGTATGAGTTGGTGCGGCCGGATAATGGAACACCATAAGATGCGCTGGCATCTCAAGATTAAACAAGATTTCAAGTAGCTCTTAAAGTTTCTGCGATTTCAGCGGCTTTAGTTTTTCGTGATTTGTGGTCGTTAGAGTGGGCGTTGCATGTTGCTGAAATGAACTTGCTCTGCGTAGGGATCTAAAGAATCTGCATGTAATATCTAAACTTTGTATCTCCTGAGGTCTAAGCGTTCATTTAGACAGGAGACGTGCCCTTTTACTCTACGATTAAAAATATATCTTTAGAAGAAAAACACGTTGAAAAAGGTTAACGTGTAACATTGTGAACTAGGGCTACCTAGGGTTGTAATCCCTGACATTTTCATCTTTCGGCTAATCTTTGTTTTGATGAAATTTTGTAAACAAATTATAAAGAAAAATATTCTTACGGAGTTATTAAAACCTGATCTACCGAGCTTTCGTTCTGTTCTCGCTTACTTATCTCTTATATTCTACTATTTTTGTAAGCAGAGAGATCGAAATGCCGTCGGCTTCTGTGTGGCCTTTTTTGTAAGGGCAGGGCAGATCCGGTCATTTAAGAATAATCAACTTTGTCTTTACACAATTAAACTTCTTGTGTGCCTTATTTATTTTAGTAATTAGGGGTGGCAAATTAGTTATAATTACTTTTAAAAGCTTACCTATATACAAGTGCATAGAAACCACAGAGCGAAATTAATGAAATCCCTACATGGAAGACAACAATTACCGCTCCATATTCCTTAATCGCTTGTTTAAGTTTACGTTTTTCACCCAGTCTCACATCTTCAGATGTGCCTGTCGAAACCGACTTTTTTAAGGTTTGAGATGTTTCGGAAGACCTCGAAGGCGTCGTTTGTGAGCTATAGTTCCGCAGCATAAAGGAAGAACCTGATACAAAATATTAGGTTATAAATAGTTGGATATTAAAAATATTTTTCCGAAACCATGACAACCCTGTTTAACTAATGTACAATATTTGACACATTGAATTTTTTCCAAACCGGACTATCATTCTTAGTAGTTTAATATAATATATTATGAGGTTACAGAGATTTATGATGCTGTATATTATTATATCCTTACGAAATGTTTAATAATAAAAGTGACGATAGCAATAAAAAATAAACATTCTTCAGATCAAGTTTTATATATTTTATATATTTTTAAATGCTCTTTTTTATATTTTAAGAACGTTCAAAAAAAATTATTAACCATAAAAATTTACTGATGTATCCCTTGCACAGAAATTTCTCGGCAGTACGGCTGGACAGGAATAGGAATATACCAGTTGGATAATTCGCAATATTTTAAGATATGTTATTGCAAGTTGATAAAACAGGAAGAAAGTTTATTGGGTAGAACCCCTATGCAAATGTATGTAAATTATGAGCTTGCTGCCTATAAGCTTTGAACCAGGGGTGGTTAACGCTTATGTTCAAAGGAAATATTTTTGTTTTTTCGAACAAAAAGCCTTGTTAACGAATATAAAGATCTTTAAAAACCCTACTATATATTTAATCATTTGTAACGAAAACTGTTTTTCTTTCTCTTAGTGCACAGCTGCAAACCAACACAAAAGAGTCAATACATATGTGCACGTTTTCTTATCTTTGTTTATCTTTTTCTGACGTAAGACTAATTGGAGCATCATTGATCTAAGGAAATTATATATTGAAACGCAAATAACAAGAAGAAACGCTATAGTCGAATGCCGCGACTATAAGATACCCGTTACTGTTTTACACAATTTTAAAATATTAATTTTGCTAGTGGAAATTCACAAAGCGCCACCTATTGTTATACTGACAAAAATATGTTACATAAGGTCAAACAAAGACATACATTACAATATTATGGACGCCATAGTTTTATGCGGTTTGTAGGCGTGGCCAGATGAACTCGTGTCGAGTTGCAGTGGCATCTCTAAAATTTCGGTTTCAGGGTGTTGTGGGCGTTAGGGTGCGCGTGGCATTTGGAGCATCCTAAAAACCTACATGCTTATTCCTAACTTTCTATCATTAATTTAAGTAGTTTAATATAATATATTATGAGGTTACCGAGATTTCAGCCTTTCTGCAAAATGCTAAAACTGTCTTTCGAGCTTAGAGGGCGTAAGAGGAATTGTGTCCGGATAAGAGTACCACCATAAGATGCGCTGGCATCTCTAGATTATACATACTTAATTTCAAGTAGCTCTAATAGTTTCTGAGATTTCAGCGATTTAAGTTGTTCGTGATTATTGGGCGTGGCAGGATGCTTAAATAAACTTGCGCTGCGTAGGAACCTCAATAATCTTCATGCTTAATCTCAACTGTGTATCTCTTATAGTTCATGAGATCTCAGCGTTCATACGGACGGATGGACGGACATTGGCTCAATCGTCGGAAACGACGATATCCTTTTACTCTACGAGTAACGGGTATAAAAATTAAATTGAATTGTTTTGTATAAACTGTTCCCATTTGACACCAAACATATTTGCCTTATGAAACTAGTGCAGTAAGCAACACTTTATTTTTATATGCCTGTGGGTATTTGTTTTTAGTTGAAACTTTTGTAACAGCAGTGCTAACAGAGTTACAGTTTCACTGGGGCGTCCAGAAGATTTAAGGCTGAAACAATTTCAGGACAAACTATGGACCACCTCAGTTTGCACACCGATTAAATGTGGAGGAAATAGTTATATGCCGCTGTTTACCAGCGCGTAGTACCCACAAGCAGGACTCCAGCTCATATTGATTCACATCAGGTTTTATCACGAGCCCGACGACTGGTTTTTTTTATAAGCATTTATTAACAATTCACTTCAAGCAGGTTCAGGTTCAGAGCCAAACTTTATAACCATAGTAGCACACATAGCTTTGCGAAATAACCAATTAACAAAGGTGACCACATTTCCGCCGCCAGCTGACTCAATCAATCCATGAACATCAGTTCGTGTCCTTTAAGGACGGTATTCAAAGGACGGCATCCAAAAATAGTCTGTGCCCGTATTTCTGCTAGGAGCCACACAGAAAATTAATATACGCTGAAGGGAGTACACGCTGTGAGTAATTTGAATCTCCCATTGCAAAGCATGGATAATGGTCTTACCGCTGTACGTTGCAGATTGAGGTGGTACAGCATTTCACTGAATACAACATTTTTAATAGGACTGGATATGTTGGTGTCCTTGCTGGGAGTGCTTATACGCTTAAGAGATCGACCTTTCATTAGATTAAAGTTCGCGTTCCTGATCAAACTTTTTAGATGTTCTTATGGCGAAGTGGAGAAGTTGATTCGGTAAATGCCGTCCTGAAGCAGTAAAGTCGATTTGCCGAAAGACCTTTGTTGACGATTGTTTGGAGTCAGTTGACAAATGGTTCAACTAGAAAGGAGCGTTAAGGGCATTCAAGCGCACGGATGTTTCGAAATGAGAAACAGGTTATCGGCATCCAATTTCTAAATTACTTTTATGAAACGCCACCCAAATATCTTGCCGCACAAGAGGAACTACAGGAAAAGGTTTTGGGAATGTGGTGTCTATTCGATTCGGATACGTTATCAAGCTTGAGTTACATCAAAGGTCATCATCCGACACGCACACCAAACGCCAAGTGTTGAGTATTCGAATGTCTATTTTCTATCTACTTTAAATTCCAGAGCATTGACATACATTCCATTGGAATCTGAAATTTCGTAAGCAATAACACCGAATTACTTCTTGGTTGGCATCTCGAGTGGTCTACGTGAACGCGGCTCAATGAAATGTACCGGAATAGCCACCAATTTCCGAATCGCTGGTCAGCTGGCAGATAGATTATAGAAAAAATTGATTCGAGAATATTTGCCAACCCTGACGTACTAAGTTCAACAGAACCCAGCTCAAATATCAGTGTATGACGTAGATCCTATCGTCGACGAGGCGAGCAAGCGGAATTCATGGACAAAGGGGATGCTCGTAGATGTGCATCGTGCGAAGGACCATGCGTACCAACGCAGCGCTGTAGTACCTTGATGGTCTTGGGCATCAAGAGAATTGGGAATGCTCAACATAGCCACGCAGAAGAACCACGAGGTGGGGACTGTTGCGAGGCTGACAGTGTTGCACCGCCGCGGTAACAGTACAATTTAATAACCAGTTTATTTGAAATTTGAACACTAGGTAAGTGTGAACTCTCTAGACCGTGAGTGTCTCAACAAATACAATCATTAGGATCTTTTAATTTAGGATCTTTTATTTAGTCTCAGCATGGCTTTTTCAAAAAAGTGTACTCACAGCTTTTTTAACCAAAAAATCAAGTTAAGAACTCTTACTCATTTCCCATCGCGATCAATAATGGGCCTAGTTCCTGCTAAAATGAATGAAAAAGAAGTTTACATTGACGGTTATCCACGGCAACCGAAAGATTTATCTAATCCTTGAAATTCTGTGAAATTGACAGTTGGCTTCGCTGTCAATACTGTTCGATAAATCTTGACAACTTTGACACCTAGTTATTAAAATATATGTCTTCGTTTTATTATTTATGGATGGATTTACCAAAGATTTTTCAAATTAGAACATTATTTCCCTATTTATGAAAAAATTAAGGTTATCAGACCTTACATGGACAGTGACGTCACCATCAGTTAGTAAACAAGCTTTTTTAACAAAAGGTGGCGCTAGCAACCACTAGCAAGTGTGTAATACGACTATAGCGTTTATTCGTGTCTTTTCTAACTTGCTTTTTAGCTGTGTATACTGGGGTTGGGAAATGGACATTGAAGTGATTTTTTCAAACAAACTAATTTATATAGTAAGGGATTTTGAAGTGTACCATATCTAAATACATGTATTCATTTTTGAGTTACTTAAATTTTGAAAGTTATCTGAGCATATAAGCTCTCATAAATATGTATAAACAAATTTGTGTAAAACCTTCTTACCTCGTTTATTGCTTTTTAAGGCTATACACTTATCGTGGTTCGCCCAATCTTCTCGTAACATGTTGCGAAGACTGCTGTAGTGAGAGTAATGCATGTTTTGTGCTAGAAACTTATATTCCTGGGACCACTGACCGCCGGGCATATTTAGATGTGAATACTTGTTGAATCCTCCGAACGGCTTTGGTACATTGCTTTGCATCGCCGAGTTAAGACTAATCAATCCAAAACAATCATAGGATTGTGTATGACGCTCTTGGCAAATACTTGGGCTAATTAGAACTGCATTAAAACTGTTATCAACGGTGATGTCAATGTTTGATATTGACGCCTTCGTCGGAATCACTGTGGACGAGATGTCACGCGATCGCTGGGGGGAGGACCGCGTTGCCTCAGCAGCATCCACATTAATAGGCAGAGGAATTGTTGCCGCGTCCTTATAGTTTTTCAGTATGACACTCAAGTGAAAGGGTTGAACAGCTTTTATTGTGCGTATGTATAAGCAGAAATAAAACAATTATTACTATATCAAATGAAAAGATTAAGAAACTCCAAGATTTCATATTCTAAGTTAACATACTAAGGAATACAAAAATTTAGCTTATTCAATTTGAATTGGTACAGTGCATAACATTAATATTCTGTTATTTATTTTTTCAACTTCAAACGCAAAGAATATGGTTAAAACTAACTAAAAACAAATTAAAAATTGTAAGAAGCTTACCATTACCTTTTCCTCACTTTTTTAATATAATTTGTATATATTGGGACTTAATTTAGAATTAAAAAAAGAATCAAAACTAAGTGCAAATTTTGCTCATGCAAAACAGTTTAAGACACCCGAAACACTGAAAACAGTTGAAGACACCCGAAACTCTCATCCCGAAACATGAGTGTTTCAAACACATTCTTGTTTGCTTTTATGTGTTTCGGGTGTCTGTGCAATAGAATTGTCATCAAGCCATCTACCTGCTACTCGCAAGACGATTAGCGAAATAAAGATCCGATAAAAAAATCTTTGGTAAATCGATAGATATTGACAAAAATACGTTATACGAAGCTACCTGAAAACTTATTACCGTTTATTGCAGGACAGGAATACATATCATAAGTCAATCGCCCTGCGAGTAGCAGGCAAATGGTTTGATGATGACACGAAAAGTCCTAAAATATTGAACTTTCTGAAGAGGCTATATTCATGTAAAATAATAATTTCATGTAAAATTATTCGATCAATCCTCAATGACATGCTCATGCAAAACAGTTGAAGAAACCCGAAACACTTATTCCGAAACATGAGCGTTTTGAATAGTACCCTTTTTTGCTTTAAGTGTTTCGGGTGCCTGGGTGAATAGAATACAAATTACAAGTATAAGGCAACCACCCTTACCACCCAACCACCCTCTAAGTGCCGAAAACTCACAAATGATTCGGATTCACTTATTTTTTGGGTGTACCCTTGCCGTTACTGCTTAAGCGTTTTGGCATATTTTGAATATTTTTTTGATGTATTTAGGGTTAATTTCTCCAACTTTATAGTTGAAAAACCTAGTATTAATGTTATCCAATGTAAGTGTTATGTACATATGTATGTACCAGAGTGTGATCGGCACCCTAAAATAAGGGTGGGTGTCATGCGCAGCTCTATTCAAATGTGCACTTGCCCATCACTCTCTTGCACTGACACCCAACACACTTATAGCAAATGAAGGGAGTGTCTGAAACACCCATGTTTCGGGATGAGTGATTCGGGTGTAAATAAAAAATGCCAAATATTTTAGGATTTTCCGTGTCAAGCCATCTACCTGCTAATCGCAGTGCGATTGACTTAAGATTTGTATTCTTATACAAATCTTGAATAAACGGTAATAAGTTGGTAGGTAGATGTCTTGATGACGACACGGAAAATCCTAAAATATTGGCACATGTTGCTTTGTATAAGTGTAGTTTTTTTATTAGTACCTGTGATGCAATGTTAGTCTTCTTTTGGGTTTTTTAATACTTAGCCATTGAAGACTAATCACTTGTAATGATTATAAGCTCTTATTTTTTAATATTAGTTACTGAAGACGGCAATATCTTTTATTCTTACAAATATACTATTCTAAGATTAAAATTAATTTAAACGGAAAACAAAATAGTTTGACTTTTTTAAGGGGCTATATTTATGTTAAATTATTGGTATTTCCTTCCTTCCTTTCATGTAAAATTATTCGGTCAACCCTCAGACACCCAAAATACTCAGATGAGTTGTAGACACCCGAAACATTCCGATCAGTTGAAGAACACCTGAATCACTCATACCGAAACATGGATGTTTCAGACACTCCCTTCTTATGCTATAAGTGTTTTGGGTGTCTGTTCAATAGAATCATGTGCATAGAATAGAGTGGGTGACAAAAAGCAAATACACAAAACACCCGGAGCGATCTGTGCGTTCGGGTGTGTTGCTCTTTTCTTGCTGTTTGTGAGTGCGACAAACACTCAAAATGTAAAAGTGTGATTCGGGTGCCGAAAAAAGACACCCTTGACGTTCTCTGGTATGTACGTACATAACAACCTTATATTGTCATGGGAATTGACATACAAGACAAAAGTTCGATTTTTTAAAATCAAAAAATGTACATATCTATGTCAATTCCCATAACAATATAAGGTTGATAAGTACTTCTGAATTATGAATTTAATCAAAATATTGACATACATATGTAGGTATAAATATTTATGTATATACATACATATGTAAATATATACATATATTGTATTTACCAAGCGAAATTTTACCATTGCAAAATCCAACGAATAAACGGCTATTACGCATCGCATGTACCCTGGTTGACAGCATAAACATCTTTCTGAAAAATAAACATTTGTTCTTACTGAAACTAGCGCAATATACATATGTACATACATATGTTATTTTCCACAATTGCTGGATGGCGGATATCTACACAACTAGAGCTGGAAAAAAACTGATTTAGACATCGATATAATCGATCCTTTGGTTTTGGTTTCAACATAATTTACTGTTTACTTTAATATATTATTTCCAAAATTGGCGGTCGCACAACTCAAGCTTAAACTCAGAATTTTGATCTAGTATTTTATTTATTTAGAATCCCAACTTTCTATCACTTATTGTAACCGAGATCTCAGCTTTTCCACAAAAATTAAAAACTGTAATCAATCTCAACTTCGTAACTCTTATAGTTCCTGAGATGTCAGCGTTCATACGGACAGACGAATAGACGGACAGACAAACGGACATGGCTCGTTCGTCTTTGCTATTCATCCTGCTCAAGAATATGTATACTTTATATGGTCGGAAACGCTTCATTTTACCTGTAACATACTTTTCAACGAATCTAATATACCCTTTTACTCTACGAGTAACGGGTATAAAAATTTCATACAAGGTCAAGCGAAGACATTCAGTATAATATTATGGACGCCACAGTTTTCCGCGGCTTGTGCGTTAGATAAAAACTCGCGTCGATATGCAGTGAGATCTCAAAAATATGTACTCCCAAGCCTAACTTTCTAGTTCTTATAGTTCCGTAGATTTTCTCACTTTAGGTTTTCTGGGTTTTGTAGGCGTTAGAGTGGGCGTGCCGAGATAGGCAAAAACAATTTGAAAAAGAGGCACCATAAAAACCCACATGATTAGTGCGAACATTCTATCACTTTATGGTTACCGATATACCACTTTTCCTACAAAATTCGAAAACCGACTTTCGAGCTTGCATAAGATGTGCTGGCATCTCAAGATTATACATACTTAATCTAAACATTCTAGCTCTAAAAGTTCCTGCGATTTAGCGACTTTAGTTTTTTTGATTTTTATGCGTTAGAGTAGGAGTGGCAGGATGCTTAAATAAACTTGCGCGTCGTAGAGACCTCAATAATCTTCATGCTTAATCTCAACTGTGTATCTCTTATAGCTCCTGAGATCTCAGCGTTCATACGGACGGATGGACGGACAGACGGACATGACTCAATCGTCGGAAACTACGATTCTTCTATCTGTTATATACTTTTCAACGAATCCAGTATATCCTTTTACTCTACGAGTAACGGGTATAAAAATTAAATTGAATTGTTTTGTATAAACTGTTCCCATTTGACAGCAAACATATTTGCCTTATGAAACTACTGCGGTAAGCAACACTTTATTTTTATATGCATGTGGGTATTTGTTTTTGGTTGAAACTTTTGTAACAGCAGTGCTAACAGACTTACAGTTTCACTGAGGCGTCCAGAAGATTTAAGGCTGAAACAATTTCAGGACAAACTATGGTCCACCTCAGTTTGCACACCGATTAAATATGCCTGTTGCACTACTTTGCAGAATCATGGTGACGCTGGATAACCGTTCACAAGACAAAACACAGGCAAAACGCGTGCACAACGCGAAACGGGACCCAAGCTGCACCTGGATTCCTGTCTTTTCCTATTCGAATCTTTAGGGAAACAACGGAACTCAATTCGATACGACTAATGAAAGGGCGGCTTACGTTTCACCAAGTAATGTGCCGGATTTGTGCCGTAGTCCAATGTACCACGACTTGTACCTCAAAACAGTGCAGCTGGCGTTTGTCTACCAAACAATGGATTTGGATTTATAATGTTGGAGGAAATAACTATATGCCGCTGTTTACCAGCGCGTAGCAGCCACAAGCAGGACTCCAGCTCATATTGATTCACATCAGGTTTTATCACGAGCCCGACGACTGGTTTTTTATAAGCATTTATTAACAATTCACTTCAAGCAGGTTCAGGTTCAGAGCCAAACTTTATAAATGCCTTAAAGGACACGAACTGATGTTCATTGATTGATTGAGGCAAACATAGCTAGGCAGCTGGCGGCGGAAATGTGGTCACCTTTGTTAATTGGTTATTTCGCAAAGCTATGTGTGCTACTATGGTTGGAGAGAAATGAACGGTATTCAAAGACGGCATCCAAAAATAGTCTGTGCCCGTATTTCTGCTAGGAGCCGCACAGAAAATTAATATACGCTGAAGGGAGTACACACTGTGAGTAATTTAAATCTCCAATTGCAAAGCATTGATAATGATCTTACCGCTGTACGTTGCAGATTGAGGTGGTACAGCATTTCAATGAATACAACATTTTTAATAGGACTGGATATGTTGGTGTCCTTGCTGGGAGTGCTTATACGCTTAAGAGATCGACCCTTCATTAGATTAAAGTTCGCGTTCCTGATCAAGCTTCTCAGAAGTTCTTATGGCGATGTGGAGAAGTTGACCAGACACATTCGTGATGACCTTTGGCGCCGCATGTTCGCCGTTACTTTCTAGCTTTATAGTGAGACGCAATGCAGAGCGATTTGGTGAATAGAGGTGGAGAAACATCGATGCGAAAATCGATGTTTTCGAAACATCGGCAACATCGATGTTTACCGGAGGAACATCGATGTTTTTCCTTTTCTGAGGCACATTGAGGCAGTAAAGCTGGACAACTTATAAGTGAACGTCGCACACGGCTATCATCGACCGTTGTCGATAATCTCCTCTTTTTAAACAAAAACAAAGATGTAAATTATATGCAAATATATATATATAGTACAGTTTGGAATAGTAAGTATAGTAGGAATATCACAATATCCAAAAGTACTATTATTTTCTTTGGACCATGTATATATTGAAATATTGATATAAAATTTGGTTTTTTTTTTGTTATTATTTACAAACTAAGAATATGACAATATACCAAAGATGTAGAACATGAATATCATGAACAGTTTTATTTAAATTATTATTAATAAGTTTTTATTTAATAAATGATTGGATAATTTTTGTTGAAAATTTGACTTTTAATTTTTAAACATTACAAATTAAAATAAAGTTCAAATACATTAAAATAACTGCACATTTTTTTTTTATTTAAAACATCGATGTTTCTTTCGGCAAAAACATCGAAAAAATCGATGTCCGTGAACATCAATGTTTCTCCACGTCTAGAATGCCATCCTAAAGCAGTATAGTCGATTTGCCGAAAGACCTTTGTTGACGATTGTTTGGAGTCAGTTGACAAATGGTTCAACTAGAAAGGAGCGTTAAGGGCATTCAAGCGCACGGAGGTTTCGAAATGAGAAACAGGTTATCGGCATCCAATTTCTAAATTACTTTTATGAAACCCCACCCAAATATCTTGCCGCACAAGAGGAACTACAGGAAAAGGTTTTGGGAATGTGGTGTCTATTCGATTCGGATACGTTATCAAGCTTGAGTTACTGGAAAGATCATCATCCGACACGCACCCCAAACCCCATTTGCCAAGTGTCTATTCGATTCGGATATGTTATCAAGCTTGAGTTACATCAAAGGTCATCATCCGACATGCACACCAAACGCCAAGTGTTGAGTATTCGAATGTCTATTTTCTATCTACTTTAAATTCCAGAGCATTGACATACATTCCATTGGAATCTGAAATTTCGTAAGCAATAACACCGAATTACTTCTTGGTTGGCATCTATAGTGGAATAGCCACCAATTTCCGAATCGCTGGTCAGCTGGCAGATAGATTGTAGAAAAAATTGATTCGAGAATATTTGCCAACCCTGACGTACTAAGTTCAACAGAACCCAGCTCAAATATCAGTGTATGACGTAGATCCTATCGTCGACGAGGCGAGCAAGCGGAATTCATGGACAAAGGGGATGCTCGTAGATGTGTATCGTGCGAAGGACCATGCGTACCAACGCAGCGCTGTAGTACCTTGATGGTCTTGGACATCAAGAGAATTGGGAATGCTCAACATAGCCACGCAGAAGAATTCTCTAGACCGTGAGTGTCTCAACAAATACAATCATTAGGATCTTTTAATTTAGGATCTTTTATTTAGTCTCAGCAAGGCTTTTTCAAAAAAATGTACTCACAGCTTTTTAACCAAAAAATCAAGTTTAGTACTCTTACTCATGTGAGGCCTTATAACCTACATTTCTTTATAAATAGCGATATAAAGATTCGATTTAAAAAATCATTGGTATATCGATAGATAGTGTCAAAAATATGTTATACGAAGTCAACCAAAGACATACACTATAATTTTATGGACGCCACAGTTTTCCGCGGCTGTGGGTGTTGAAGTGGGCGTGGCCGGATAAAAACCTGTGTCGAGTTTCAATAGCAGCACCAACCAAGGCCGAACACTTATAGGCAACCAATAGGACGAAATTATTAGCCATAGTTCGCTTTTAATTTACGAAATGATTTATATATTAAAATTCCGAATATTGAAATTAAAGATTGGTACTCTTTCATCGAAAGTTATTCACCAAAAATTATTTATAAGCCAGATGCTACAAACGTTGTTGCTGATGCTTTATCAAGTATACAAATCAACAACCCAACTTAAAGTAATGAATAGAATTCAGATCAAAATACTCGGAATTCAGCAGAAAGTAGTTTTGAGAATGACATACAAGTGACCCGGCAACCCTCAAACCAATTTAAGGAACGATTGCTATAAACGACCATTACAACGATCGCAATAAGTATAAGCACTTATACCAACATAGGAGGGAGAAAGCCTTTATATTGATGTTTTTATGCAAATACCCAAAAATTTCTAACTTACAGGAAGGGACTGCACCCTCCAACTAAAACTGCAGAGCTGTGACTTCCTTCTATTCCTTCCTTCCATGTTCCTCCTGTAGTCCCCTTGCCGTATAAGAGCAGAAATTCCTGGGTGATTCTTGATGCTTCGTGCTTGTTCACAAGAATCGTAGCGTCATCGGCGTAGGTGGCCAAGAGTGCGTTTGGTTGATTTAGACGTGGCAGATCTGAAGCGAACAGGTTGTACAGTACGGGACCCATGACACTTCTCTGTGGAACTCCAGCGCGAGCAGTTCTTACGCTTGACGGTGACCTCATCCCTCTTACATCAACCATAAAACTTCGATCAAGTAAATATGACTTAAGTCAGAGGAATGGGCCAGTCGGAAGAAAAGATTTCAGCTTATACAGCAAGCCGTCGAGAAAGCTATATGGCTTATTCTCAAAGTCATTAAATATTTGGTGAACAACTCGATGAACTTGCTAAGGCATCCCATGTTTATACCTAAAGCCAAACTGGTGGTCGGGATTGGCGTCCTAATGACGTCTTACTCCTATAATCCTACTATGAAACAATCTCTCGAATATTTTAGAGAATGTAGGTAGTGTCAGCCTGCATGAATCGACAATGTTCTCCGGTTTCCCTGGGCTTGGTATCATTGTTATTACAAAACATTTCCATTGGGAGGGGAAGTGATGGATACGTAACATTGAGTTAAAAAGGAAACAGGACTCCATTTATAGACAAAGCCTTAGTAACCCTGCTACCATCGAATCCTGGCGCCTTGCTAAAATGCAGCTTCTGAATGAGGGGGCTATTCTCATGTGGTCTTATGTGCTGAATGCGGACTGCATCCGTAGAAAGAGCGTTAGGAAGGGCAGTGTATCTGCGACATCCTTAGGGATCGTAACGTTAAATGGCTGAAATCGTTTCTCTAGCTCGTCAGCAAAAACTAATGAAATCTCTGAGTCAGATTTGCACCATGTGCCGTCAGTTTTCATTATGTGAATTCTTCTGACAGGCGGTGGTTTTAGTTTTCTCTTTTGTCGACTGGATCCTGGAACCTCATATATATATTACCAAGTCCATAGCTTCAGATTTTAAAAGAGCCTGAGGGGGATTGGAAGGGTTGCAGGCTTGTCCGCGGGTTAATGATTCAGCAGCGATATGGATATGGATTTGAAATAAATGTTTCAACACCATCGTTGATATCATTAGGAGTGCTCAATACAATATTAAGGTTAACAAGTCTATTAATTACTGCTTGAATCCGTGGAACGCTTGCATTTCGAGAAAAAAATGCGAGGTCGTCGGTTATTTCTTTGCCCAGCCACTCTTAAAGCGATGATTAAAGGGATGTGATCAGAGCGCAGATCAAGAAACTCTGAAATGGAGACACACTCCGTGCGTATTCGTCTGTAGACCGCAAAGTCAATGGCTGTTGGTGAATGTTTGCTGAATAGATAAGGCGTGGGCCCTCTTAATGCCCTCTCGCGCATCACTCATGTCTTGCCTTATATGGAGTTGCCTTTAAGGGTTTCCCACACGCGTAGGTCCAAAAGAAAGGGTGTAACTTTAAGGGCCTATGGTCGTGGCTGTGGCGAGCGTTTTATTCTGAAATTGCTTAAATTAGCCTCACATTACAGAATCTTAATCTTACCGCAGTGTGCTTTCCTACAATTCACAAGAAAGTGAAAAGGCATTTTTTCGGCGGCATCCACATTACCGAGATCAGTAGGCCCGTACTTCAAAGGGCCAAGAAATCCACACAAGATCGGATAACTTAAGAAATACTACATATTCCTACCAATACTGATTCTACCTATCGATTACAATGTTCGACCGTCGACATCCCCAACCCCGTGAAGAACCGCTTCACTCAAATCCAAAACTGCAAGTTTAGAGACGGGCCGCAACATTGTCCGAGATAGGCTCTTTCAGCTCCGCTTTAGACCTCCTCCACGATGTCCTTGCGCCACTCTCGTCTGGGCAAGGCAGGATCGCAGGCGAAGACCATATCGCCCTGGCGGATGGGCTACGTTCTCCGGCACCATTTCTCGCGGCGCACAAGCGTAGGCAGGTTGGACTGACCCACCTATTCCAGAAACGGTCTCGCAGCATGCGAGCAATCCTCCACTGCACCCTCCTTGGTCAGCTCCGAAACCAATCCAGGCGTATCCGGCAGGTTAGCTGCTCCTTGAGCAGGTCGTTTGGCGTCACGGCGCCTCTTGGTCCGCATCCACCGGCAAGAGGGTGAGTGGATGCGAGTTGACTATACTCTCCGCCTCTATCAGAAGACTCTCCCGCATCAATAGCTTCGCTGTAAACATCAGGCAGCACAGGAATCCCATTGGGTCGAACTTTGGCATCAGCAGGCTCAAATACTCCCTCTTTGTAGGGACTTGATCCCCACTTAAAACGCTTTTTGGCACTCGATGATAGTCCACGTTTAATCTGAAGTCATCCGTTGCTACCTGCCAGCGCATTCCAAGGATCTTCTGTTAAGCCTCACCCCATCCGACGCTCTTGACTTGTCCAGGTGGTCCCAATGCCGCTTTCACAATGGGTGAGCTGGATGAAAACTGGCATAATTCGAATCCAGCCTCCGCATGTATCTCCTTCACTCAGGTAGATACCTCAATAGCTTCGCTCTCCGTAGCGAAAATATGCACATAGTCATCGACGTAATGATGGTCGATGATGGCCTTGACAGCCCTCGGATCTGAATCCGAAAACTTAAGGGCATTCACCGTCTTCACATAATGCGCAGTGCTCGGCGAGCAGGCTGCTCCAAACGTCATTACGTTCATCTCGTACACATCCGGGTCTCGATCGTCGTTACCATCTCTCCAAAGGAATCGCTGGGAACATCGATCCTCGGGTCGGATCAGCACTTGGTGGAACATCTCCTTGATGCCACCGCAGACTCCGATTTCTCCTTCCCTGAAGTGGAAGAGCACGGCTAGCAATGGCTTGTAGTGCTGTAGTTCTTCCAACCTTGGCTGCAGCATCAAATACAAGCCGGACCCCATCGGGCATGTTCGGGTTTTCGACACCAAAATGTGGCAATTACCATAGCTTGTCGCTCTTCACCGTGACCTCATCCGGCTGCAGCTTCCTTGCATATCCTTTGGATACGTAATCCTTGATGATCCGATCGAATTCCAGCGCCAACTGCCCGTTGCCCTTCAACTTCATCTCGACGTTGATCAGTCGTCTGTGCGCCATCTCGTAGCTTCGTGGCAGTACAGCGTAGTCGTCCTTCCAGAGTAATCCCGTCTGGTGGCGACGCCCCACTTTCAACGTTGTGTCTTCGAGGATCCTTTGGGTCCGCGTGTCGTCGCTGGCTGCGACCGGTGGCGCGAGCTTCACACCAAAGCTTTCCATCTCGAAGTAGCCCTCCACCATCTTTTCCATCGTATCGTCCATTGTCACGGCTAGAAGGCAGGACATCGGTGACGGCGTAGTCGATTGTCCACTTACTGGCCCAAACGCAACCCATCCAAGCTCGGTTGCGGCCGCATACGGTCCCTCTCTGGCAAACCGCCTCGTCCTAAGTGGCAATCCCAAATGTCCATGGTCCAGTCCGATGAGCAACTTCGACACCACGTTGCTGAAGGGCTTCATCGGCAGATGTACACATAACGTCTGCATCCGCAGACTCAAGCTCAACGCGTGGCCAGTGGGCTTCCTAGCTGCAATTATCTCCAGACTCCAAAATCTCCGCCACTCGGTTGCCAACAAACTGCTTATACCGGCGGTGGGTGCTGCCGATCCATTTCAGCACCGTTTTTGAATCCGTCCATAAAACCGTCTCGCTGATGTCCACACTGTGTTCTTCCTTGACAGTGTTCATCACTCTGGTTCCAAGGACCGCTGCCTGCAGCTCCAGCCGTGGGATGGACATCGTTCTCATCGGCGCACACTTCGTCCTTGCCCACACGAAGCTAACCAGCACGTTGCCATTCTTGTACGTGACCCTCCAATAGGCCACCGCCGCGAATGCAGATTGACTTGCGTCCACGAAAACGTGTAGCTCGATGGTCCAAACTGCTCCACGCCCAAAATAGTGACGAGGACATCGGAACTGTCCCACGGCGTCCATCTCTCTGCGCACGCAGCAAAGGCTCTGCCTATCTCCTCCGGCAGCGGTTCGTCCTACTGGATCTTCTGCCTCCAGATCTCCCGCAGCAACAGCTTCGCTGTAATCATCATGCAGCACAGGAACCCCAATGGGTCGAACGTTGACATCAGCAGGCTCAAAAACTCCCTCTTTGTTGGGACTCGCTCTCCCGCTTTTTTGCACTCGATGATACTCCACGTTGAATCTGAAGTCATCCGTTGCTACATGCCAACGCATTCCAAGGATTTTCTGCTCAGACTCACCCCATACGACGCTCTTGACTTGTCCAGGTGGTCCCAACGGCGCTTCCGCGATGGGTGAGCTGGATGAGAACTGGCATAGCTCGAATCCAGCCTCCGCGTGTATCTCCTTCACTCGGGTAGATACCTCAATAGCTTCGCTCTCCGTATCGAAACTATCCACGAAGTCATCGACGTAATGGTGGTCGATGATGGCCTTGACTGCCCTCGGATCTGAATCCCGAAACTTCAGGGCATTCACCGTCTTGACGTAGTGCGCAGTGCTCGGCGAGCAGGCTGCTCCAAACGTCATTACGTTCATTTCGTATATATCCGGCTCTTGATCGTCGTTACCATCTCTCCAGAGGAACCGTTGGGAACAGCGATCCTCGGGTCGGATCAGCACTTGGTGGAACATCTCCTTGATGTCCCCGCAGACTCCGAATGCTCCTTCAACTGCCCGTTGAGCTTTAACTTCTTCTCGACCGTCTGTGCGCCATCTCGTAGCTCCGTGGCAGCACAGCGTGGTCGGCCTTCCAGAGCAATCCCGTCTGGTAGCGACGCCCCACTTTCACCGTGGTGTCCTCGAGGATCCTTTGGGCCCGCGCGTCGTCGCTGGCTGCGACCGGTGGCGCGAGCTTCACACCAAAGCTTTCCATCTCGAAGTAGCCCTCCACCATATTTTCCATCGTATCGTCCATTGTCACGGCTAGAAGGCAGGACCTCGGTGACGGAGTAGTCGATTGTCCACTTACTGGCCCAAACACAACCCATCCAAGCTCGGTTGCGGCCGCATACGGTCCCTTTCTGGCAAACCGCCTCGTCCTAAGTGGCAATCCCAAATGTCCATGGTCCAGTCCGATGAGCAACTTCGACACCACGTTGCTGAAGGGCTTCATCGGCAGATGTACACATAACGTCTGCATCCGCAGACTCAAGCTCAACGCGTGGCTAGTGGGCTTCCTAGCTGCACTTATCTCCAGGCTCATCACGTTGGTAGGCTCCCTGCTGGCCCTTCCTCCAAACCATTGGATGTTCCGCTGTTGATGTTTGCCTCGCACTCTCAGATCCCTCCGTAGCTCGTCGTCAATCATCGTGACGGAGGATCCTTCATCCAAGAGCGCGTATGTCTCCACCTGGCGACCAACTCCGTACAGCGTTACTGGCAGTACAGGAAACAAAAGTCGGCCTCCGCTGGCTGCGGAGCCCTTCTCTCCAGGCTTTTTCTGAGGACAGCCGACTGCTGGCTCCTCTTGTGGTCCATGTAACCACCTCTTGGCGAAGACCTCCTGTCCGGGCTGCGTCTGGAAACTGCTTACTGCTGGTTTCCTGCGTTGTGGCGCCTGAAGCCACCTCGCTGCTCCGGGCTTCTTCGCCCTTCGTCTGCACCATGTAGCAGACGGTGATGCAATCTGCGGCATCCGTTGATCTGGCACTCGCCATGTACATCGCAGGATCTGGCCGTATGACCACTCCGTAAGGATGTGAAGCAGATCCAATGCCTCTTCTACACCTGCCTGGTGGCGAGGCTTCGATGAACTCTCTGCAGCTCGTCGTAGCATGTTGCCCTCCACAAATTGGACAACCTCCATGCCGATCATCCTGCTGCTCGCATCCGTTCTGGTTGACGCTCACATGTAGAACTCGACGCCTCGGCTCCTTTCCCTCGCCGTCCAAAATCGTACACACGATGTTTTGCGTACTCCTGTAGCCACGCGCTGAAGTGCGCTACAGTGGGAAGGGCTCGATCGATGCAGCGTGCCTGGCCCAATGCACTCGCTTGCTCGTAGGGAGCTTTTCCACAAGTTGCTCCATGACAAGAAGGCCGTGAGGTTACTCACTCGGGTTGCGAAGGGAACGATCCTCGTCAGGTGCTGTTCCGTAATCGGCTGCACCTCTCTCACGCTGTTCAGCTGGCTGCGTGTAAGCTGCCCTTTGCCCATTCGTTCCTTGGGCTTCATTAGGTGTCATCGAGGCGTAGGATCTAACACGTGGCGATGCGGTTGCTGCGACTCCGTCCGCACCCAGTGTTCGGCGCCGGCTGCGCATCATAAAAACCTACATGCTTAATTCGAACTTTCTATCACTTATAGTTACCGAGATATCAGTTTTTTTTTCATAAAGCGAAAACCGTCTTTCGAGCTTGGTGAGCGTAAGAGTGGGTTTTGCCGAATAATAGCACCACCATAATTTTAGGTTTCCGTTATTTTTGGGCGTTAGAGTAGGCGTGGCAGGATGCTGAGATAAGCTTGCGCTGCGTAGGGACCTCAATTATCTCGATTAAGAAGACAAAGACATTCGTTATAACATTACGGACGCCACACTTTTCCGCGGTTTGTGCGTTAGAGTGGACGTGGCCAGAAGAAAACTCGCGTCGAGCTGCAGTGGCATCTCAAAATATGTACTCCTATGACAAACTTTCAAGTTTTTATAGTTTCCTAAATTTTCTCACTCTTGGTTTTCCGGGTTTGACGTTAGAGCCGAGATATCAGTTTTGCTACAAAATGCGAAATCCGTCTTTCGAGCTTGGTGGCAGTAAGAGTCGGTTTGCTCGTATAATGGCACCACCATAAAATGCGAGAAAATTTTTTTTTCCCGACTCCCGTTGCTTGAGGGGCGCTGCCGTTTTTGGTACGGCTCTTAACACGGGGATAGTACCGAGTGAAAAATGTTATAAACTGCGAAATAAAGTGTGTAGTTTAGTAAAGGAATTTAGTAGGAGAAGTATTGGATGTTATGTGGTAGAGGGCATTGTGACTCGAACATAATACCCTAAATGCTTCAATATTAGGTCTTGGGTATCAATATCTCCGCTAATAAGATTGTTAATAAAAACAACGCCAAGCATTGTCCTACGGTTAGCAAGGGGTAGGTTTATTAGTAATAGTCTACTTTTATAGATGTAAGTTTGCATCCCAATTTTGGCCACGAAGAGCAAATAAGAGAAAGCTTTTTTGGATAGATTCTATACGGTCTTGGTGGACCGCGTACTGGGGGTTCCAGATGCAAGATCCGTACTCTAAGATCGGACGAACGAGAGAGACAAATAATGTTTTGGTTACGTAAGGGTAATTAAATTCTTTTGACCATCTTTTTATAAAACCTAACACACCTCTGGCTTTATTAACTATGGAAAATATGTGGTCAGAAAATGTAAGTTTGGCATCCAATAGGACACCTAAGTCGTCTACTAGCTTAATTCTATCCAGGGATACACCACGAAGTGTATAAGTGGTCATTAACGGCTTAGAGCGACTGAAGGTCATTATTTAACACTTAAAGCCGTTAAGATTTAGTAAGTTTTCAGAGCACTAGAAGTGAAATTTTTTTAGGTCAGATTGTAGTTTTCTATGGTAGCACGCATCTTTATATTAAATACAAAGTTTGACATCATATGGATACATTAAAATAAAAGAATTTGTTAAAGCGATTGGAAGATCATTTATGAATAATGTAAAAATTAGCGGCCTAAATGGCTTCCCTGGCGGACACCGGATGAAGCATAAGCCGGACCAGACAAGATATCTTTAAATAAAACACGTTGCGTTCTACCAGTCAGATAATTTTCAACCCACCTAAGAAGATCGCACGGGAATCCGATTAAGTCAAGTTTATGACCTAAAGGTGAGTGGTTTACAGAGTCAAATGCTTTACTAAAGTCAGTGTAGATGACATCTGTCTGAAGACTTTTCCGGAACCCAATGATGACATAAGAGGTTACATCGAGTAAGTTTTTTGTTGTAGACCGTCGTTTCATAAAACCATGTACTGATCTACACTGGTGTTGCAAATAGGGCACAATCATTTTTTCAAAGAGTTCGATCGCTAGCTCCAGAGAGGGATGATAAAGATCTTCAGGGTGGAACTTCGTGTGGAACCCTTGATATAAGTACGGAGTCCGAATCTGAGATAAAGCATAGATCGAGTAACATGGTTAATTTGTACCAGGGTCATGTCAAACATACTTGTAATAAAATAGTGATGTGGGGAGGGTGTTAAAACTAAACTATTTTCGTTTGTTGACCAGATAATTTGTAGAATGTTAAAATCACCCAGAACCACTAGCTGATCCATATCTGATAATAACGTAAAACGGACTGCATGGCCGCTACGTGCAACTCATACGTGGATGGGTCGGACTTGGGAGGGATGTAAGAACACGTAATAATAAAAACCTACCAGGAAGCGAAAGTTTAACACAAATGAATTCGATATCACCGAATTGAAGATTAATCTTCTCGGATACGAGTTTAGAGACGACAGAAATTAACACTCCACCCCCGGATCCGAGTGATCGATCAAGTATATTACATACCCGAGGACCCGTCAAAAGGGCCTCGGCAACGATTTTTTTTGGTGGAGAACGAACGTTTCCTCTGGCGGAGTGGAAGTTTCCCTCGGTCGTAACCCCGCTGGAACCCGTTCGTGGAAGTCACGTGACCGAAAAGCCAACTCTCCTAGCGGCAAAGCCTATAGACAGACCCGCAATCCTCCACCTTCACAGTACGCCGGTGAGTGTGTTCCGAGTGGGAGACACCCAGGTGTCATTTCTCTTTCCGTGCTTCCACGCGCCGTCCCTCCACGCTGCTTGCTAGTCCAGCGACGTCCTCTCGACAGTATTTCAAAGCCGGCAACAGCCCAGATTACTTTGCAACCAACCGCCATTGGGCATACTTTTCAACGAATCTAGTATACCCTTTTACTCTACGAGTAACGGGTATAAAAATACTTAGTCTTTTAAGAGCGTTAAACCTGTATGTAACTCACCCTTTTATCATAGATGCGGATTTATATAAGCCATCCTTTTCTCGCCCCCCGTCAAGTATCGAAAGGTCGTGGGAATCCCTAGAAGTGAGGGGCTCACTTTAGTTAAGGCACTTACCTAAATTAGAATCAAGCACGTCCTTTCTTGTCCCTCGGAGCTCCTCAGGATCAGTTGACCCTAAACGGTGCAGTGTTCATAATCCCGCCCACGCGGAATTTTGCTTTCGCGGCGACATGAGAACCCTGATCATCCCTGGCAGCACGCTATTGCGTTTAAAGGAGCCCATTTAATAAATTCTTTTAAATTCATACAAATCTTCTCTCTCCGCTGCACTCGACACACAAGACCCGAGCTCTTTTGTCAGCCCATTTGACCACTCGCGGTCGAATATTATTAAAGCTCTTACAAACAAAATCAAAGTACCAGAACCCCCAACTAACTCTAACGCCTTAAATATATCATCCGACTCCGATTCATCAATGGAAACATTGGATTCATAGTCCAGTCTTTCCCATAGCATTTCCTATCTCCAACAGAAATCTTATTGTTTTATTTTAATCTATGCCAATTAAAATATTACAGTGGAATATAAACAGACATTTCATGTTTACAAGAAACAAACCTGCTCTGTAATTTTATAAACTGCCCCAAGGGCTACATTGGTTATTTCCACAATTTACCGCAGAACATCAGTGCTAAGCAAGGCGTTGGTGTTCTTATCAAACGAAACCTCCCCTACTCACACCAAAATAAAAAGATCTGATTGACCTCAACAACCCACACAACTTTCCTCCCACAATTTCCTTACCCACGTTGACCTTTCCTTGATTACCCCGCAGATAGCACACAGGTGCAGTTGGTCGGTCTTATCCAACCTTCAAGGTAGTGATCATTTCCCCATATCTATTGATTTTTCCATACATTTTAGTATTTAGTATTTTATTACCTAAATTTAAAATAGATTTAGCCAATTGGGTTGCATATAGATCTATGTGCTAACAAATAGCGTTGGATTGGAAGTCCGGTTGTCTAAACCACCAAGTTGCACAAATAACAAAAGCGATTAGGTCCGCAGCCAACTACAGTATTCCACAAACCGAACGGGTTGTGCACAAGGCTGAAGTTCCGTGGTGGAATTACAACCTTCAGAGGCTGGTAATGGAAAGCATCAGCTGTTCGCAGTTTATAAAGCCAGAATGTCCGACACCAACTTGATAAATTATAAAAGAGCCAATGCAGGTTTTAAGAAATCTGTACTTGTTGCCAAAAGGACTTGTCTTGAAAATTTTACCTCCAGGACATCCCCTTTATCCTCTTCCAAAAAAGTTTGGTCCGACGTAAAGAGGCTGGCCGGCGTACCACCACAGCCGTTTCGATTTTTGAAGTGCGATTCAGGTGTCGTAACAGGTCCTCAGGATATCGCAGAAGAGTTCGGGCATCTTTGGTCAAACTGAATACAAAAAAGGACGCTATTTATCGCAGTCCTATCTCCTGACAGCTCTATCATCACCTGCAAAATTCTTAGAAAAAAACTTCACATTAGCCGAAATCGAATATGCCGGGTCAAAGGATAAAACCTTTGGGGCTGACCGGATATCATACCCAATGCTCAAATTTTTAACTCCGGAAAATACCCACACAGTTGGAGATCAGCCACTGTCATCCCGATTCCCAAACCAAATAAACCTCCGGTCGAAATCAACAGTTACTGCCACATCTTCCTCCTACCCTGTTTAGGAAAAACTATAGAAAAAAATGATTGCCCGCCGACTTATGATGTTCATCACCCGTAATAACCCTATCTCGCAGAACCAAGTTGCATTTAAACAAAAGTAGCAATACGGACGCCTTGTTGAGTATTCACTACTTCGCGTAAAACGCTATTTCCAAGAAAAATCACGTCTTTATATTAGCGACTGATTTTGAAAGAGCCTACGATTTCGTGGGTATTCATGGCGTACTTAGTCAGCTTAAGCGCTGGGGTGTTGGTCCAAGACTTTATAATCTTATAAAGGCCTTCATGACCAATCGTTCCTTCAGAGTTCGCGTAAACAACAACACCTCCAACACCCACAGTCTCTATAACGGCATACCGCAAGGCTCCCCCCTTTCAGTAGTTCTTTTTATTTTCGCTTTTAATAAACTTAATTGTATTTTAAGCAGACATAAGGAAATTCAACTCTCAATATACGCAGATGACGCTATTATTTTTTCCAAATTAAAAAATGTAAATATTGTTGAAGATAAATTTGTAGATGTATTAAGTGAAATAGATTCCTGGGGAGCCATTTCGGGTACGTCCCTAGCCATTTAAAAATGTAAATTACTCCATATTTGCCGCAAACACATATGCACTCTCTCTCATATTAACTTTAAAAAAAAAATAATAGAAATTGTTTAAAGTTGAACAATTTTGGGCCTAACCTTCGATACCAAACGCCTATTTGATCAGCATTGTATTAAACTAAGAAAACAACTCGAGTCCTGATTTAACATTTTAAAATTGTTGTCATCCAAATACACTAACATCCATATTAATACACTAATAGGTATTACTCGTGCCCTGATGCTCTCCAAAATAGATTACGGTCTACCAGTTTACGGATGGTGTGCAAAATCACACATAAACAAGTTGCAGGCTCCACACCATGGTGCAATCCGACGTGCTATAAGCGCTTTTCCTACCTCACCTACCGCATGCATCTATCTTTACAACGCAGCTTGGCCTTCCCCCGCCCAATCATAGGAATACTGCTAAGCTACCAGTCTATTGGAACAGCACAAAAGCTAATGTGATCCTTGATATGTACAAGGGCTCAAATAATAATACCACCAGAACTGAATTCCAGACCCGCATTCGATGCCTACAAGAAAAACTCGTCACAAAATCTTGGCTCTACACCGATGGATTAAAAACAGACGACGACACTACCTTTGCTGTTGTTGACAGCAATGGCAAAATAATCTCGGGTGGAATGCTACCCCCTTACAACTCCATCTTTACTGCGGAAGCCTTCGATATATTACAAGGTTGCATCTTTGCCACCAAACTTTGTAATCTGTACCGATAGCCTTTCCACCTTATCTTCTTTACGGCATTAGGGTCACTCCGATCTCACAATCGTGGAGATAAGGCGGCTTTCTTCTTTTAACAATATAACCCTTGTATGGACGCCACCAAGGTATTCATGGCAACGAACAAGCAGACCAGACCGCAAAGGACATGCGGCTAAAACCATATTTTCTTTTTACTCCTTTTAACAACAAGGACTTAAAATCGTTTCCGTCTCCACCTTAAGGACAAACCAATCAGAGAATGGGTTCTATATGACCACCGATATTTTTCCATCAACAATACTTTCACAAAAATTTCTCTGCCTGCGCACCTTGGAAAGCGGGCATGTTCAACATTAATCCGCCTTCGTATCGGGCACACCCGTGCAATAAACGAACATATCCTTACTGGAACACCACGTCCCGTCTGCCTTTGCGGCAAACACCTCGAAATTGACCACCTGCTCAACTCTTGCCGCCTTCTGGAGAGCGTCAGGACCCTCATTTTCGGACAAAAAACCTTCCGATACTTTAAATATAATTTCACAAGAAACCATTATAGACTTTTACCATTTTGTCATTAGAACCAACCTAAATATTTAAGAATCTTTCATTTAATAATTTTAATCTCGAGTCGTAGGGCCTGGCAGCTAGTACTCTTTAAGAAACGCATTAGATTTAGTATTGTATGCTAGATTAAATTTTGTTAAATAAATAAAGTAAATAAAGTAAAGTAAAGTAAGGTAAATCTGTTTTACACAATTTTTAATATATTCATTTTGCTAGTGGAAATTCACAAGGCGCCACCCATTGTAATAGAAAACATGTTGAGTAACTGATTGTGACGTCACTGCCCAAGTGAGGCCTTATAACCCAAATTTCTTCATAAATAGCGAAATTATATTCTGATTCAAAAAACTTTTGGCAAATCGATAGATATTAACAGAAATAAGTTATACAAGATTAAACGAAGGCATTTATATTACTATTAAAGAAGCCACAGTTTTTCGCGGTTTGTGGGCGTTAGAGTGGATGTGGCAACTAGTGCCAAGTTGCAGTGGCATCTTTAAAATACGTGTTCTTAAGCCTAACTTTCTAGTTCTTATAGGTCCCGAGATATTCGCATTTTTGGTTTTCCGGGTTTTGTGGGCGTTAGGGTGGGCGTAGCTAGATGGGAAATTAATTAGCATTTGGGGCATCATAAAAACCTACGTGCTTAATCCGAACATTTTTTCTCTTATAGTTTCCGAGATATCAGCTTTTCTAAAAAATACGAAAACCGTCTTTTGACGGTTTCTCTCTTATAGTTCCTGAGATCTCAGTGTTCATACGGATGGACGGACGCGCAGACGGACATTGCTAAATCGACTTCAAAAATATATACCCATAATATACCCGTTACTGTTTTACACAATTTTGTCATAGAGGGCATGTTGAGACGCCTCTGCCAAGTGTGACGTCACTGCCCATGTGAGGCCTTATAACCTAAATTTCTTCATAAATAGCAAAATATTGTTTCGGATTGAGAAATCTTTGGTAAATCGATAAATATTGCGAACCAAAAATTAAGCTCCTAAAGAAATACGAAGTGCACCCATTATACAATCTTCAGTTCCTGCTGCACCGCAGAATTACGGTTGAGGAGCCGCACAAACGCAATGCATCGGTACAATGTGCGAACTGCCAAGAATTTGGCCATACAAGGTCTTACTGTAAATTGCGCCCGGTGTGTGTAGTTTGTGGTGAGCTTCATGACTCCGCACACTGCCCAGCGAGCAAAGATGACCACAACTCAAAAAAGGGCGGCAACTGCGGTGGAAATCACACTGCTAACTATAGAGGTTGCCCAGTTTATAAGGAGCTGAAAAGTCGAATCCACCAGAGGGGAATTACTGCCCGCACCCAAAATAAACAGTTGATAGCCTCCAGGTCAAACCCTGAAGTCTTCTTCTCGACTGAAGCCAGATCCTCACTAAACTCTGCCAAAAATGTTACATACGCAAGTGCTTTAAAATCAGGACTGTCTACCCAGCCTCAAAAAGCTCATTGCCGCAATCAGCATACCAAGAACCGAACACGGCTCAGTAGCATCAACCGCCAGAGCAGCCAAAAAGTAACTTTGAAACTATGATATGCATTCTACAACAAAGCCTTACGGAAATTATGTCGTTTATGCGTACAACAATGCAAGATCTGATGCGAAACCAAAATTTATTAATGTAATTGCTGGTTTCACAACAATCCAAATAATGACTTATCTACGAATATCTATGCGGCGTTTCGCAGCATAAACTCAAGTTAGCGCAATTCCTTCTAGACAATCAAATCAACGTAATGCTGCTTTCAGAAACACATCTTACAAACAGATACAATTTCCAACTACGAGGATATTCATTCTATGGAACAAACCATCCAGATGGTAAAGCACACGGCGGGACTGGAATTTTAATCAGGAGCCGTATTAAGCACCATTATTATACGAAATTTGCTAAAAACTACCTACAGGCCACATCCATAAATATAGACCTAAATAATGGCAAGCAATTAACGCTAGCTGCCGTATACTGCCCCCCACGCTTCACAATAGCCGAAGATGAGTTTATGCAATTTTTCAACTCACTAGGAGACCACTTCATAGCAGCAGGAGACTACAATGCCAAGCACACACACTGGGGATCTCGTCTCGTAACTCCAAAAGGAAGGCAGCTGTATAATGCAATTATCAAAGCCAACAACAAGCTCGATTATGTTTCTTTTGGCAAACCAACATACTGGCCGGCAGACCCAAAGAAAATTCCCGATTTAATAGACTTTGCTATTACCAAAAACATTTATAGCAAGAGGAAACGCTATAGTTGAGTGCCGCGACTATAAGATACCCGTTACTGTTTTACAAAATTTTAAAATATTATTTTGCTAGTGGAAATTCATGTGGCGCCACCTATTGTCAGAGGAAGTATGTTGAGTATGCTTATAGTGACGTCACTGCCCATGTGAGGGCTTATAACCTTAATTTATTTATAAATAGCGAAATAATCTTCCGATTTGAAAAATCTTTGGTTAATCAATAGATTTTAACAGAAATAAGTTATACAAGGTCAACCGAAGGCATTCATAATAATATTATAGGCACCACAGTTTTCCGTGGCTTTGTGGGCGTTAGAGAGGGCGTGGCCGGATGCAACTTCGTGGAAAGTTGCAGAAGCATCTCTTAAATAAGTGTGCAAAATTTTGTAGCTTTTATAGTTTTTGAGATTCTTGCATTTTTGGTTTTTCGGGTTTTGTGGGCGTTAGAGTGGGCGTGTCTTGATCGGAAAAAACAATTCGCATTGGGAGCATCATAAAAACCTACATGTTTAATTCGAACTTTCTATCTCCTACAGTTACCGAGATATCAGCCTTTATAGAAAATCCGAAAACCGTCTTTTGAGCCTTGTGGGCGTATGGCTGGGTGTGGCCGGATAGTAGTACTACTTTAAGATGCGCTGGCACCTAAAGATTGTACTTTCTGAGTTTCAACTTTCTAGCTCCAATAGTTCCTGAGATTTCAGCAATTTTAGTTTGTGGGCGTTTGAGTGGGCGTGGCAGGATGCTGTAACAAACTTGCACTATCCCGGGACCTCAAGAATCTTCATGGTTAATCTCAACTTTGTATCTGTCATAGTTCCTGAGATCTCAGCGGTTATACGGACGGACGGACGGACAGACGGACATGGCTCAATCGACTTCGCTATTGATCCTGATCAAGAATATATATAGGGTCGCAAACGCTTCCTTCTATCTGTTACATACTTTTCAACGAATCTAGTATACCCTTTTACTCTACGAGTAACGGGTATAAAAATATGATAAGCGCCGAATGCCATTCGGATCTTTCATCTGATCACTCGCCTGTCCTTTTCACTCTACTCCGACATCCAGGAACATGGGATCAACCATTAAAACTGACCTCACATAAAACCAATTGGGTTAAGTACAGGAAGTATATTAGCTCACACATTGAGCTAAGTCCTCACCTCAGCGATGAAGCCAACGTAGACAGTTTTGTTAATTCACTGGAATCTGTACTCGTCTCCGCAGCTCGAGTTTCAACAACTCATACTATAAACACACAATGCAATCAAAAGAAGTCAAATCTACAAATCGAACAGCTCGTCCTCGAAAAGCGACGCTAACGTCGATCATGGCAATTTCACAGATCGCCATCTGCTAAGCAAAGCTTAAAACATGGCTCAAGCTCTACAGCAAGAAGAAACATATGTCCACCGCCGCTACATTGAGCAATTGTCAACTAATAGTACAAAACACTCACTATGGAGAGCTCACCCAACTCTGAGCTCACCGAAAGAAACCGTGATGCCTATTAGAAATTCCACGGACGGCTGGGCGCGCAGGGACGCAGACAGAGCCAGCTCGTTTGCCAAGCACCTTAAAAATGTCTTCCAACCAAATCCTGCCACTAATGCGTTTATTTTGCCGACTCTATCATATGAGCCCCAGCCTCAACATGAGCCAATTGAGTTTCACCCAAAAGAATTCCTAAACATCATCAAAAGACAACTGAATCCGGAAAATACCCGGGCTGCGAACTCATAACTCCCAAAATGATCATTGAGCTCCCATACTGCGCCGTTTGCACTCTCACCCAGCTCTTTAATGCCATCGCAAAACTTGGCCACTTTCCAGTGAGATGGAAAAAGTCAATTATAACAATGATAGCAAAGCCGGGGAAAGACCACACTATCCCCACATCATATAGACCTATAAGCCTACTCTCTTACCTATCTAAACTCTTTGAAAAATGCCTAATGACTCGGATAAACACACACCCGTCACACCAATTTGGGTTTCGTGAAAAGCATGGAACAATTGAGCATTCGAAACGCTTTCGAAAAACGAGAGTACTGTACTGCCATATTTTTAGATGTCTCTCAAGCATTTGATAAAGTCTGGCTAGAAGGTCTAATGTACAAGATCAAGACAATGCTCCCCTACAGCACCCACAAGATTTTAGAGTCTTACCTTCACGACAGAAAATTTGTTGTGAGGTGCAACACTGCTATATCTGATGATTACACTGTTGGAGCTGGAGTTCCTCAAGGTAGCGTGCTAGGGCCAACACTATTTGTCCTCTACACAGCAGACATCCCGACAAGCACACGACTAACAACATCTACGTTTGCCTATGACACAGCTATTCTTAGCCGCTCTAAATGCCCGATTCAAGCAACTGCGCAGCTAGCTCGTCATATGGTCGATGCTGAAAAATGGCTATAAGATTAGCAATTTAAAGTGAACGAACTAAAATGCAAACACGTTACGTTCACTCTGAACAGGCAAAACTGCCCGACAATTTTTCAAACAACACTCTACTCCCACAAGCAAACGAAGTATGGGGGAACGCCAGCAATAGCAACATTGACATTGTTCAGAGAGTTCAGTCGAAGATCTTGAGAACAATCACCGGGGCACCGTGGTACGTTCGCAACGAAAACATACACCGCGACTTAAACATTCTACCAGTCAAAGAAGTGATCGCAAAACAAAAGGTAAAGTACTTCACCAAGCTATCGGTGCACCCTAACCACCTGGCAAGAGGTCTAACAAGGTTGAGCAACCAATCACGCCTTCGTCGCAATGACCTACCCACCCAGCGACCGACCTGAGGGACGCACAACCAGAATGCAGTCTTAGTATACTGTTAGTTAAATTTTAATGTTAAGATTCGTCAACTTATTGTTAGTCTCAAAATGAAGGGTAGATTCAATAAATAAAAGCAAAGCTATAAAAAAAAAAAAAAGATAGATATTGGGAAAAAATGTTATACAAGGTCAAACGAAGACATTCATTATTATTTTATGGACGCCACAGTTTCCGCAGTTCGAGCGTTAAAGTGAGCGTGGCCAGATGAAAACTCGCGTCGAGCTGCAGTGGGATCTCCAAAATATGTACTCCTAAGCCTAACTTTCTAGTTCTTATAGGTCCAGTGATTTTCTCACCTTAGGTTTTCTGGGTTTTGTAGGCGTTAGAGTGGGCGTGGCTAGAGGCCTCATAAAAACCTATATGTTTAGTCCGAACTTTCTATCTCTTTATAGTTACCGAGATATCAGTTTTTCTATACTATGTGAAAATCGTCTTTCTAGCTTGGTGGGCTTAAGAGTGGGTGTGGCCGGATAGTAGTACCCCCATAAGACCATACTTAATCTCAACATTCTAGCTCTAACAGTTCCTCCGATCTTAGCGATTTTTGTTTTTCAGAGTAGGCGTGGCAGGATGTCTTTCGATCTTGGTGGGCGTAAGAGAGGGTGTGATTATAAGATGCGCTGGCATCTAAAGATTATACATACTGAACTTCAACTTTCTAGCTCTAATAGTTCCTGAGATAGTTTTTCAGTTTTCAGTGATTTTTCGACGTTACAGTGGGAATGGCAGGATGCTGATTATAAAAAAATAAACTAGCGCTGCGAATGGACCTCAAGAATCTTCAATCTTAATCTCAAGTTTCCATCGCGTATAGTTCCTGAGATCCTGAGTTCATACGGACAGACGGACGGATCGTCTTCACAATTGACCCTTACGAAGAAGGTATATTCTATATAGAGTCGGAAACGCTTCCTTCTACCTGTTACATACTTTTCAACTACTTTAGTATACCCTTTTACTCTACGAGTAATAGGTTTACGAAGCACGAAGCCCAGCCATACTAACGTGGTGCTGTTTACGGGCAAGTTCTTGTTCCTCTTCATTCTTTCCTATAGCAGATCGACTTCATCGCGGCATTACTAATTAAACGCCGTATTTACCTCCTTCGCCAGATGGTCACTTATTGTCGCTTTAATCTTCTCCGTTGTCTCTCACTTCTGTCTTCAAATACCTCTAGATTTCAATGCAGGTGATCATTTGTTTTGTAAATGCTCATAAGGTTTTGGCGATATTACACTAACAATTGTTCGTATTCCCTTCTCAGCTTCAATCCGTCAACAAACGTATAAAATTTGTTTTTTTTCGTTTTGTTTTTACCTTTACCTCTTTGTAACTTCTGTTTGAAATATAGAGTTTATTTCGCATTTGACTGGTCAGTGATAAGAGTAATGAATTTGTTAGTAAAAAAGTTTTCTTTACTCTCAGTGAACATTTGCAAACCAAACATAGTTTTTCCAGTTTTTATAAACAGTTTAGTAATTTTAGCATTTTCTAGAAGGGATTGCCTATATCTGTTAATGATTTTGTAATTATTTCGTTGTTCGATTAATTTTTAAAGTTTTGGATTTTATTTTGTTGCTATGTTACCTAGAGTTCTATTAGATGTGTTGTGTTTGTTTCCCGATGTTTTCTTTGTTGCTAAAAATTCTCAATATTTCATTAATAGTTTTCTGGATTCTTTTTTGATGTTATCGAGGTCTTTACTCCTTCTGTTTTTAACCAGTTTTGTAAGGCTTCATTAAATATTTTCATTGTGCTCTGTTTGCTTCAGCCAATCTCTTCCTGTTACTTCTATGTCAAAAATTTTTTGAAATTGTTAGTTACAAACAAGATTAAAAAATCTAAAATAGATCTCTTTCTTGCTGTCGCGGAACGGATTAGGGCTATCAATAGTTAAGTTTGAATTTGGCGCCGCTAGAAGTCACTATTATTTGTGGGAGGATTTCTAGGGTTATGTTATTCGGTACACTAAATCGGGTGATGACGAGCTGAAAATTGGCGGTCCGGTTTATACCGATTTGCGCCATCACAGAGGGAGGGAAAAGAAACTTCGGTATGTAAGCTAAGGAATTGTATTTCAGACAGAGAACGGCAAGGGTACACCCAAACAATAAGTGCACACTTGGAGAGTAAACGGCACCCTAAAATAAGAGTGGGTACCTTGCACTGCTCATTTCGAATGTGCTCTTGCGCACCAACTACTCTATTGCGTAGACACCCAAAACACTTATAGCAAAAGAAGGGAGTGTCTGAAACACCCATGTTTCGGGATGAGTGATTCGGGTGTCTTCAACTGATCTGAGTGCTTCGGGTGTCTTGAACTGATCTGAGTATTTAGGGTGTCTTCATTTGTATTGCATGATCAGGTCATTGAGGATTGACCGAGTAATTTTACATGAAAGGAAGGAAGGAAATCCTAATAATTTAACATGAATATAGCCTCTTCAGAAATTCTCAATATTTTAGGATTTTCCGTGTCGTCATCAAGCCATCTACCTGTAAACTTATTAACGTTTATTGCAGATGCGTATAAGAATGCAGATCATAAGTCAATCGCACTGCAATCCGTGATGACGACACTGAAAATCATAAAATATTGGTTTTTCTTTTTTATTATTAGTTACTGAAGACGGCAATAACTTTCATTCTTACAGATATACTATTCTAAGATTAAAGTTAATTCAAACGGAAAACAAATTATTTTAACTTTCTGAAGGGGATATATTCATGTTAAATTTTTGGGATTTCCTTCCTTTCATGTAAAAGTACTCGGTCAATCCTAAATGACCTGCTCACTCATTCCGAAACATGGGTGTTTGAGAAACTCCCTTCCTTTGATGTAAGTGTTTTGGGTGTCTATGCAATAGAATCAAGTACATAGAATTGAGCGCCACGGCAGAGTTCTGCCAAAGCAGATAATGGGGTACAATCTGCAACTAGAGCTTGGAGTGACGCCATCTTTGGATGAGCAGTTTCCGGCACAATTGAGTGCAAATTTGCCGCCGACTCGGGTAACCTGTTACACGTACCTGTACAACAACAACAATGAGCTATTCTCCGCCATTTTGTGTTACCGCCACGGCGCAGCCAGAACTAGGTTATTTTTCCCGCCACGGGAGCCGACACACAATTTGGAGGTATCTGCACCATCGCCCATATCATCTGGAGTGGCGACGATGAGTATACCTGGATGGACGCCACGTGGATTGCCTGATCTTCCCGAGTTCCTGGGTCAGCTAGAGGAATAGCCAATATTCCTGTGCGCGTTCACAGAGACAACGGCAGTACAATTGGAGGCCGCATTAGGAATCAGAGGAGCAGTCAAGACCAGCAGCTGTACAGAGACAGCAGCCGACGGATACGAATGCCACAGTCAGTGGATGAATGAAGAGCCTGCCTACGTCAGCCGCAGTTATAGACGCGTGTTGCGAGGAGGACGAGAGGCGATCGACATACGACTCCCAGGAATTATCGCACCGAAACTTGAGTTGTGTTGATTCGACTGGAGGTCACCTGCTATTCCGGATTCTTCCCGACACGCTGTACGGAGAGAATTCGCAGTTCGACACCTACGCACTGTTGGATGAAAGATCGTCTGTCACGCTTATCGTCGACGAACTCATCCGCAGCCTGAACCTGAAAGGTGAGGGCGGTTTGGCGGAAAATCCAAAATTCGCCAAAGAGACGAGAATGCTTAGCCTGCAGATCAGTGCAGCGGGCAAGCCAATGAGCCAGTGTACGGAGTGACCAATTTGAAGATGTGAAGGCAGACGTGAAGCCGTACCAAGGATCCTAACTAGTCTGAATCATGCTCATCTAGGAATACCGTCAGACCCAGAAGCTATGGATCTGGAGGACCATATGCAGCAGCCACCCCACTTGGATGGGTGGTGTATGAACCGGAGAGTGGCCAGACGAGCTCACCGCTTCAGAGACCGTGCCTCCTAGCCCTGCTACAGGATAATCTTCCAGAGAAGATGGTCAGTGATTACTTCGAGATCGAGAATTTCGGTGTGAAGCCGACACAGTCAGTCACTTCTGGCGGGGTGAAGCCGGCGCCGTCAGTCGCAGATGAAGGCGACGCACGGGCCCTGAGTAGTAGACAAAGCGAGAGAGCGAGTGGAGAGACGACGAGGTGAGACTGCCAGAGAGCTACATTATGGCATTATTTTCGAACGGAAAATGAGGCGCGATGTGGACTTCGCGCGAGCCCAATGGTGATGGATTCCGTCTGCCGAAATCGTGGCAGATGATGAAACGAGGCCGGGCCTACTAGGACCAGAAGAGAGTTGGCAGAGATCGAAAGGGGATTGGATTCCCCCGACGCCAGATGAAGAGGTGATGAAATGTGAGTTTGCCCTAATCACGGCGAGCTTCATATCCTTACAGAGACTTTCGAGCTACAACCGGGTGATAAGGAGCACCGCGTGGGTGCTCAGATTTATTGAACGATGCCGTGGACTACGTTGTGATCGAGAGGACCACGGACTGACGTCGATGGAGTGCGCTGAGGCAGAGCGTGTACTGATAAGGCAACCGCAGGGAAAAGCGTTTGCTGGGGACAGCCAAGAAAAGGTCGCCAAGGGCAGCCAACTGTACGGGTTGTCCCTATACTTCGACGTGGACGGAGTGCGTGCCATACAGCGCGCGTCGACGGTCATACTGTCTCACAAGGAGGCTCTGGCGGATATGATTGTGCGGCATCACCATGAAAGAATATGACACCAAAAGATAGAGTCAACTATTGGAGCGATCAGGCAGGAGTTCTGGATAATGAACTTGCGGTGGCTGCTACGGAAGGTGAGGAGCAATGCAACGTTTGCATGCTAAGAAGGCATGCCAGAGACCGCTTGGAGGTTTACCGGCCTGGATTTCTTTTGGACCACTATTTGTGACTGTTGGACGTCACACGGGTGGCATTGTTTACATGTCTAACCAAAAGGGCCACTTGGATATAGTCCACGTATTCAGATTCCTGTATAATCGTCATGAGAAACTTCAGGATAAGCGACAACTGGAAGAACTTCGTTGGAGCCAATTGGGAGGCCAAAAAGTTCAGCGAAGTGTTTGACCCTGCACAGATCCTCGGCGAGCTGTTGTCCAAAGAAGTCGAGTGGATCTTTAATTGCACAGCGAACCCAGCTGGGGGTGGCGTCTGGAAAAGGATGGTGCAGTGAGTGAAGAAGGTGCTGGCGCACACGACCGCGCCCAAGGAGCACGTACTGGAGAATCTGTTGATTGAGGCGGAGAGCATAGTGAACTCTCGACCGCTCGCTCATCTACCAGTGACGGTGGACCAGGAGGCTCCACTGACACCTAACGATTTGCTGAAGGGAGTGCCCAATATTCCGGACCTTCCCAAAGATGACGGACAGGAGTCCGAGAGCTGCGCTACCAGGAAGCAGTGGCGCATAGCTAGAATGATGCGTGATCGGTTCTGGAAGCAATGGGAAAATGAGTACCTGCCAACACTTGTCCGCAGGGAGAGATGGTGCAAGCACGTCGAGCCCATTCGTCGAGGAGATCTGATGTTCATATGTGATCCGGCCATACCACGCAGAGAGTGGAAACGAGGCGTCGTGGAAGAGGTGTTCACCGGAAGAGATGCAGTACCTTGTCGAGCGACGGTCCGGACTAACGATCAAGCCAAGACGACAATGCGCCCCGCTGGACGTGGTGAATGCGGCTGCTTTACGGGGGTGGGGATGTCGCGGAACGGATTAGGGCTAAGTTTAAATTTAGCGCCGCTAGCAGTTAGTATTATTTGTGTGAGGGTTTTAGGGTTATGTTATTCGGTCACACTAAATCGTGTGATGACGACCTTAAAATTGGCGGCCCGGTTTATACCGATTTGCACCATCACAGAGGGAGGGAAAAGTAACTGCTGTATGAAAGCTAAGGAATTGTATTTCAGGTTAAGATAACTGATGTACATATTTCAGAATAAAACACCATGTTATCGCTAACCGGCGATTACAACTAGTGTTTTGAAGGCATTTCCCCGTGATCGGTCGAGCGGCGTCACTTGTATTTTGGATTTCAAGTGTTATTTCACACGACTTTTTTGTATTTGGATGTTCGATTTGGCTATATTACAGATTTCACATTAATTGATTATATTGTGTAATAATTTTTATGTCTGGTTTCCTCCTTAAACCAATTTTATGTTTTTTCTATTCCGGGGTTTTAGGTAATGGATAGTTTGATTAATCACTTGTTTTATTAGGATTAGGTTATATATCATTTGTTGTTATAACGTGTTCTAAAAATTAGGTGTCTTTAGGAATTGACATTTATCTAATTGTAATTTTAAGTTGGCGTTCCTTTGTATTTTTTCGTTTTGTTTTTAGAAGTTATTTATGATTATATGATTATGAATACATTATTAATTACATTTATTATCAGATTGAAACCTCTTTTTTGTACTGAATTTTCAGATACATTTTTTATTTTACTTTCTATTTCTGGTCTCTCTTCTTAATGGAGGGTGCAAAAAAAGTACTTTTAAGCTAAGCCTGCCACATTAAAAAGAGCTCTTTTATTGCATCTCATTATTCTTATTCTTTTTAAATTTTACCCCGCTTTTTTTTAACAGTTTAGTAATTTTAGCCTTTACTAGAGGGGATTGCCTATATCTGTTGTCGATTTCGTAATCATTTCGTTGTTCGATTAATTTTTAAATAATTGGATTTTATTTTTTTGCTATGTCACATAGAGTTCTGTTAGTTGTGTTGTGTTTAGTCTTGAGATTGTAAATTACTACAATTGTTTCCCGGTGTATTATTCGTTGCTAAAAATTCTCAATTATTCATTTATAGTTTTTCTACGACTGATATTCTGATATTACTTGTTGTTATCGAGGTCTTCTGTTCCTAACCAGATTTGAAAGGCTTCAATAAATATTTTCATTTCATTTGCTTGCAGCCAATATTTTCCTGTTACTTCTACTAAAGGATTGTAGAATTATCCAAACAAAGTTGAGTAGACCATTAAGTAGACCATTCGGTTAGTTGAGTTAAGTGGACCTTTCGGTTTGATCGTCTTTTATTATATGTTCTTTATATCTCTTAAACTAAGGATTGCTAGCAGCCATTTTATATATTTTATATATAAGTAAAGTAACAATATGTAAAACGTGCAGAGACAGAGAGTTATGCGCGCACATACAGTGCCGAACTAAATTTTTGGCACAGAAGGCTTCATGAACTTTAGGGCACGATTTCTCCCCTTAAAATTGAGATATTTAAATAAACCAAAATTTATACATATAATGTTATAAAAACATAACACGACAAAGTTTATTTCAACTTTTTACCTTCAATGGTTGATTTTTAAAAATTAAATAACATAAATAAGAGGTGAATTTGGCTGAACAAAATTTTTGGCACACTTATTGAAAAACTTAAAAATAAATGAAAATAACTAAAATTAATACTTTGTGGGTAAGCCATTTTGTTTTATAAAGGCTTCCAACCGTCTTGGCATCGAAGAAACGAAATTTTGGGTTGTTTCTGCCCCAATATTCTGCCCCTTTTTCTATTAGAGCCACTTTCAGCCGGAATTTGTTTTTATCGCGCGTTTTTTAACGCACCTGTCCAGCTCCTTCGCACAAATCTTCAATGGGATTGAGGAGGATACGGCAGAGTATGTTGGACGTTATGTGCGACCCACATACGCACATCATAAGCCGTTTAAGGGAGCTTCTTCTTTGGAAAGCGCAAAACACACCGGACGACCCAAGGCTTTGAACGCCCGGGAACAGGCCCACATTATGAAAATGGTGAAGGTGGACCCAAAAATTTCTTCAACTCAGATCGCAGCAGAAGTTAAAAAAAAGTTTGGAAAATAAATTCATCCAATAACGGTGCAAGGGACCCTGCATCAGGCAAATTATAATAACCGAGTGGCTAGAAGAAAGCCAGTTATATCAAAAGGGAATCAGAAGACGCGATTAGACTATGCGAAAGAATATTTGAAGAAGCCAATTGATTTTTGGAATAATGTAATATTTTCGGATTAAAGCAAAATCAAAATTTTCCAATCTGATGGCGGGCAATGCGTTTGGAGAAAACCGAATACTGAGCTGCAGAAAAATAACCTTCTATCGACGGTGAAACATGGTGGTGGAGGCGTTGTTGTGTGGGGGCTGCATGTCCGCTTCAGGGGTCAACGAACTGGAGTTTATAGAAGGCATCATGGACAAAAATATTATTTAGATATTTTAAAAAGAAATTTAAAAAAAAACATATACATATAAATTGTTTAATATTTTCTTTATTTTCATTTCATTAAAATAAAAAAAATAAAATCGCAGAATCGCTGAAGCTAGAAATAACTATAGTCATATATGATATTTTTAAACACTCAAATTCTTCACTATTTAAGTGTTCCAACTTATTACATTCTCTTTATTCATTGTTAATATCTAAGTTAACGGATGTCGTGGAACGGATTAACATATCGCTCAAGGTTTAGTAAATTTAAATGTAGCGCCAAGTATTTCAGTATTTGTTATCGATGTTGTAAATCGTTAGAGAGATCATATTGTAAAGCTAAATGCGGTCACACGAAATGGTGAATTGTAAGCCAGAATCTCCCGCTCAGATTTATTCCGATTGGAGAGATCAAAGAGACTGGGAGGCGAGACTGCGGTATGTAAAACTGATTGTGAAAATAGGTTAAATCTGATATATGTATTTCATACAGAATAAAACATCGTCGTTTGTTTATGCTATTGTTCTACGCTACAAGACTGGCTTTCTTGTTTCGGTGTTGGCTAAGCAACGTTAAAGGCAACTCCCAGGGGATCTCTTTCGGTCGGCGTCATTTCTTTTATTCGCACTCCTTTATCGTGCAATGCCGACTTCACATTCACCCCGGCGGAGCCCCGAATTGGACAGACGGGAGCTCCCGCAACTGCAACTACGACCACCGCGACCACATCAGCCGGCAGTCCGAAGAATGTGCCGGGCTTATCGGGCGGTGAGCTGCAGCGGCCACGGACTCCAAAGCAACCGGGATTAATCCCAAGTGGTGCTCCAAAGCCTGATAGATCAGGCCAGGATACGGACACCACAACCGCCAAGTTTGCGGCGCTGATGGAGAGGATCGCTACCTTGGAAAGGGAGCTTCAAAAGGCGAGGTCAGGTGAAGGGCAAGATGCAGCCGCGAGGGATCCCGTTAGAAACGGATCAAGCGGTATAGGAGCGAGCGGTGCGGCGAATGCGCCGCCATGTTTGAGCGGAACGCCAGGGCAGAACTTGAGTGGAAATCTGCCGCCATTGTTGAGTGGAAATCTGGCACCGAATTTGGCTGAGTCAGTGACGCCATTTTTACATGAACAGTTGCCGCCATTATTGAGTGGAAACCTGCCGCCACAATCGAGTGGAAATCTGGCAATAGGGCAACAAGTCACACTCAGTACAAACAGTACAACGTTAAGCTATTCCACACCATGCTGCGTGACGGCTACTGTGCAGCCAGCACTAAGCTACATGCAAGCTACGCGGGAACCTCTTCGCAACCTGATGGTACCCCCGCAATCAACTGGTTCATACGGAATAGCTTCGCCGAGCCCGTTAATTGGATGGACGCCGCGCAGACTGCCTGATCTTCCAGAGTTCGAAGGTCAGCCTGAGGAATGGCCAATATTCCAATGCGCGTTCACGGAGACGACGGCGGCGTATAATTGTACTGCGTTGGAGAACAACCAGAGGCTAGTGAAAGCCCTGAAGGGTGAAGCGCGAGCATCTGTCAAGTCGCTGCTTATACACCCGAATAACGTTCAGGCTGTAATGGATCAGCTACGTTTCCGATATGGACGCCCGGAGCAACTGATACGTAGCCAACTGGAAAGCGTGCGAGAGGTGCAGCCGATCCAAGAACACAATATAATAAAGATCGTGCCGTTTGCAACACGGGTCAGCAATCTCGCAGCGTTTTTACAGTCAAGCCCGAACGGGGAGCAGCACCTAGGAAATCCTACATTGATGGAAGAGCTGATCGCCAAGCTACCACTGAGCAAAAGGTTGGATTGGGCCAGGCACGCCGCCGTAATAGGGTGCTACCCAACTGTCGCGCACTTGAGCGAATGGCTAAACGAACTCGCTAAATTAGTGTGCACTATTACGAGCAGCGACAGCAAGGATCCTAAGCGTAGGGTATTGCACGCCAGCACCAGTCAGAAGGATCAGGATCTATTTGAAGATCATCCCAGGAGTTGCCCAATTTGCGAGGGGCAACACACTATCAAGGACTGTAAGGATTTCAACCACGCTACTCCGACTGCCCGTATGGAGTATGTAAGAAAGCATCGGATTTGTTTCTCGTGCCTGGAGAGCGGTCACATGTCCAGGTTCTGCAAGAGAAACAGCAAGTGCAACGTCTACGGATGCCAGATGGGGCATCACTACCTCCTGCATGACGGGGTGGGCAACCCCACACGGCCATCGCAACCCCACGGTCGACCATGGCCAAATGAAAGGAGCGATCGCGGTCGCATGGTACATGCGGGCGCTGACAGGAGGAAGGTGGACAAGCAAGTACATCAGCCAGATGATCTGGCCCAGAGAAGTCCACTTACGGCATCTGCACAGACGCAGGATGCATGGCGCAAGCGGACGAAGGCCGTCAGCCAAGTGACGGGAATGGATTGCCACATCGGAACCTAAGTTGCGTCGATCCGGATGGAGGACACTTACTATTCCGTATTTTGCCCGTGACGCTGTACGGGGAGGATACGCAGCTGGATACCTACGCGCTGTTCGACGAAGGTTCGTCCGTGACCCTGATCGACGAGGAGCTCACTCGAAGCCTAAACCTAAAAGGCGAGAGTCGGCAGCTCAACATTCAATGGTTCGGTGGCAAGTCAGCGAAAGAGAACACAAAGATGGTCAGCCTCCAGATTAGTGAAGCGGGCAGACCGAAACGCCATGCTTTGAAAAATGTGTATGCGGTCTCTAACCTCAATCTTCCGATGCAAAGTCTGCGTCGGGAAGATGTCAAAGCGGCGAAGGCTTCTGCACGCCTGCCGATGAAACCGTATCGTAATGCGGTCCCGAGGATTTTAATCGGACTAGACCATGCGCACCTAGGAATACCTATGCAAAACAGGAGCTTCGGAGCAGGAGGACCCTATGCAGCCGCCACCAAGCTAGGATGGGTGGTTTTTGGTCCTGTAAGAAGTCAGATGAGTTCACCAATGCAAAGATCGTGCCTCCTAGCCGTCCCACAGTATGATCATCTCGAGAAGATGGTCAGCGACTATTTCGAAATAGAGAATTTCGGAGTGAAGCCGGCGCCACCAGTCGCAGCTAGTGGCGACGCACGGGCTTTGGGAATCCTGAACGAGACGACTAGGCGAGTGGGCGAACGATACCAAACTGGATTGCTGTGGAAAGATGATAAAGTGAGCCTGCCTGACAGCTATAACATGGCACTCAAAAGACTTGTCGGCATTGAAAGGAAGATGAGACGGGATGACAGCTTTGCACGGGCCTACAAGTCGATCATGGAGGACTACGTCAACAAGGGTTACGCACGACGCCTGGAGCAGCAGGAAGTGGCAGCCGATAACCGGGACAAGATCTGGTACCTGCCGCACTTCGGGGTCGAGAACCCAAACAAGCCCGGAAAGATCCGTCTAGTCTTCGATGCCGCAGCCAAAGTGGGCAATACATCTTTGAACTCAGTTCTACTCAAAGGCCCACAACAGTTCAAGTCCCTGCCAGCCGTGCTCTTCCATTTCCGGGAAGGAGCAGTCGGGGTCTGCGCAGACATAAAGGAGATGTTTCATCAGGTGCTGATACAGCCCCAGGATAGATGCGCCCAGAGATTCCTGTGGAGGAATGGAGATGACCGGCGAGATCCAGATCTGTTCGAAATGGTTGTGATGACGTTCGGAGCCGCTTGTTCGCCGTGCTCAGCGCATCATGTGAAGACCATAAACGCTTCAAGATACGCCCAAGCAGATCCTCGCGCGGTTCAGGCCATCAATGAGTATCACTATGTAGATGACTACGTGGATAGTTTCTCGGACGAGAAAGAAGCTATCGCTGTATCAGAACGAGTAAGGAAAATTCATGCTGAGGCCGGTTTCGATTTGTGCCGCTTCTCATCAAGTTCGGAAAGTGTGGTCAAGGCTTTGAACCCACTAGGATCCAATAAGAACGTTGAATGGAATGAAGCGGAGGAGAAAATATTAGGCATGTACTGGCACCCAGCGACGGATGACTTTAAATTCAGCGTAAAGTACCACAGGGTTCCCAGCAGGGTGATGACCGGAGAACGTGCACCCACCAAGAGAGAATTCCTAAGTCTGGTTATGTCAACATTTGACCCGATAGGATTCTTGAGCTGCTTCATGGTAACCGCCAAACTATTGATGCGTGAGATTTGGCGGAGAGGAGTTCAGTGGGACGAGCCGTTGCCGGATGAGTTAGCCAAAGCGTTTGAGAGCTGGAGGCTGGAAATGGATTACGTGAGAGATTTCCGCTGTCCACGCTACTACTTTGGCACGGGATGCGTACGTGAACTGCAGCTACATGTGTTTGTGGACTCCAGCCAATCGGCGTTCGCAGCAGTTGCATTCTGGAGGGCGACTTATGACAACGATGATGTGCGGTCCTATTTCGTGTGTTCCAAAACGAAATGCGCCCCGATGAAGACGATGACGATCCCGCGCCTGGAGCTCCAAGCAGCTGTATTAGGAACCAGGCTGATGGACACCGTAAGACGAGAGCACGACGTATCGATCAGCAGATGCGTGCTATGGACTGACTCTAAGACCGTGCTGCACTGGATAAGCAGCACCCACCGGCGGTATAAGCAGTTCGTTGGAAACCGGGTGGCGGAGATCTTAGAGTCAACGGAGGTGTCTCAATGGAGGTGGATACCGTCTGCCGAAAACGTGGCAGATGACGCGACGAGGCCACAGCGCCATGTGGACCTCAGCCAAGGGGCAAGGTGGATGAGCGGGCCATCATTTCTGCGGGAGTCGGAAGAACAGTGGCCCAAGCCATCTCCAAGTGATCGCGACAGTCCACACTCCGCAGAAGAAGAGATGCCGTGTGAGTTTACACTGGTAATTGCCAACGAGTTTATATTTTTGCAGAGATTTTCGAATTATAATCGATTGGTCAGGACCACAGCGTGGATCCTCAGGTTCATACGACGGTGCCGTGGATTGAGTGACGAGAGTGAGGCCTACGGTATTACAGCTACTGAGTGCGCGGAGGCAGAACGGAAACTGATCCAGCGCGCCCAGGCTGATACGTTCGCAGATGAAGTTCAAGGAAAGGCAGTGGCGAAAGGCAGTCAGTTACGAGGACTATCCCCTTACGTCGACCACGATGGAATCATACGAGCGCGTGGACGGATTGATGCCGCCGAATGCGTCCCATTCAACGCACGGCGCCCGATCATACTGTCGCACAAACACGCACTGGCAGAGATGATAGTTCGTCACTACCACAGGAAGATGAAGCACCAGAATCTAGACGCGACCATAAGCGAGATCCGGACCAGGTTCTGGATAACCAATTTAAGGAGAGTTTTACGGAGTGTTATGGCAACCTGTAACTTATGCAAACTCCGGAGAGTACGACCAATTCCGCCATTGATGGGTCCGTTGCCAGAGGACCGGCTGGAGCCGAATGGATGGCCATTCAAGTATACTGGCTTGGACTACTTTGGTCCGCTGTTTGTGACGATTGGACGTCGCACTGAGAAGAGGTGGGTCGCACTCTTTACTTGTCTAACCACCAGGGCTGTCCACCTGGAGATAGCCCACGATTTGTCAACAGATTCCTGCATCATCGCTATGAGGAATTTTATGTGCCGCCGTGGACCGGTGGTCAGATTGAGGAGCGACAATGGAAAGAACTTTATTGGAGCAGATCGTGAGGCCAGAAAGTTCGATGAAGTCTTCGAACCAGAAAAGATCCAGGATGAGCTGTCATCCAAAGGAATCGAATGGATCTTTAACTGTCCCGCGAACCCAGCTGCCGGCGGCATCTGGGAAAGGATGGTCCAATGTGTGAAGAAGGTGCTCGCGCATACTGTGAAGGAGGTGGCTCCTAAGGAACACGTCTTGGAGAGCTTTCTTATTGAGGCGGAGAATATTGTTAATTCTCGTCCGCTTACCCACCTTCCAGTCACTGTGGATCAGGAGGCACCGCTAACGCCCAACGATCTGCTAAGAGGAGTGGCTAATGTTCCGGACCTTCCTGGAGATCGCGGAGAGCAGCCTGTCAAGTGCGCTACTAGGAAGCAGTGGCGTATCGCACGGATGATGAGAGACAGATTTTGGAAACGTTGGGTACATGAGTATCTACCGACGCTTGTTCGCAGGGAGAAATGGTGCGAGCATGTCGAGCCTATGCGCCCAGGGAATCTCGTGTACATCTGTGATCCGGCCATCCCTCGTCGAGAATGGAGGAAAGGCGTCGTGGAGGAAGTGTACCCAGGAGCGGATGGAGTACCACGACGAGCGGCGGTACGCACTACCAATGGCGATCGAGCTAAGTTAATCATGCGTCCCATCTCCAGATTGGCTATCCTGGATGTGGTGAATGCAGTTGCTTCACCGGGGTGGGGATGTCGTGGAACGGATTAACATATCGCTCAAGGTTTAGTAAATTTAAATGTAGCGCCAAGTATTTCAGTATTTGTTATCGATGTTGTAAATCGTTAGAGAGATCATATTGTAAAGCTAAATGCGGTCACACGAAATGGTGAATTGTAAGCCAGAATCTCCCGCTCAGATTTATTCCGATTGGAGAGATCAAAGAGACTGGGAGGCGAGACTGCGGTATGTAAAACTGATTGTGAAAATAGGTTAAATCTGATATATGTATTTCATACAGAATAAAACATCGTCGTTTGTTTATGCTATTGTTCTACGCTACAAGACTGGCTTTCTTGTTTCGGTGTTGGCTAAGCAACGTTAAAGGCAACTCCCAGGGGATCTCTTTCGGTCGGCTTTATTTTTTTTTTTTTTTTTTTTATTTTTTTTTTTTTTTTTTTGTTTTTTTTTTTGGTTTTTTTTTTGTTTAATTTATGTTTTCTTTTTTTTTTTTTCTATTCGTTTTTTTTTTTTTTTTTTTTTAACTTTTTTTTTTTCCATAATTTTCTTCCCCCCTATTTTAACCCAAATTTTCCCTAAACTAAAATTAATTTTTTTTTTTTTTTTTTTTTTTTTTTTTTTACTTTTTACTTTTTTTTTTATGGAGCGGAGGTTTGTTGGTTTGTTTGGGTTTTGCCTTTCCTACCTCCCCCACGTAATTATTTTTTTTTTTTTTTATGTTTTTTTTTTTTTTTGTGAATTTGGTTGGTTAGTTTGGTTGTTTTTTTGGTCTTTTTTTTTCTCTCTGCATTTTGCCAGTTTTTTGTTGGTTTGAAGAGAGGGGGTGTACCAACACTTTTATATATTATAATTCTTCTCCTTTTATTTTAGGTTTGGGGTGGTTTTTTTCTTTTCTCGTGGGCTTTAGTGGGGTGTTTTCCCATATCATCTGCAAGACGTTTTGACTTCCCCGTACATTTTATACGTCGAGCTGGTATTGTTGAAGTTCTAGTGCCCAACGCGCAGACATATTTTCATAAGCAGAGTGGTTTCGTTAGCGTCTACAGAGACGCCTGCTAGCGAATGTGATGACCTGCCCTTCCCCTTGTATGGCTTGTGTTAACACGGCTCCCAGACCTATAGGGCTGGGATCCGTCTTTAACTCAAACCGTTTAGCTTCTCCAATGTGTTTTGTTGATCTTCTTTCCACGTAGTTCTTTGCTGGTTCTTGGGGGACTAAGTCGACACACTGCCGATATCTTCTTCGGATCCGTGGGGCAAAGGTATCCAGTATCAATATATATTTTTCATATCATAGCTGCTACAAGATGATGGAATGCTCAGCGATATGCGAGACTCCATCAGTCCTTCAAACTTGGCCAATTTCTCAGCAAAAAATTTGCTCACTAATGGTTAGACAGCTTTATGGATGCTTTTTGGTTTCCTTGATAATAGCTAATGTTTCACCGACAAGCAATAGAGTTTCTGGTAAAACTGGGGTGCCTCCGCATTTAGGATCTGCTAGTATTAGCTTCTGGAACAAAAGTTGATAATCCTGGTTTTCCGTTTCGCGTGTCCCATGTCAGTATTCTGCCTTACCGCGCATGGCTGTAATCATATCGTGCTGGCCGAGGATTATCCCTAGCAACCTCGCGGTTAACGTCCAAGTTACTCCTATGGCACATTCTCGTAGATCCCCGTCATTTCCTGAGCGGGAACCATCATTAGTCGAATGGCATCTATTCACTGAAAGTACTTGGATGGCAGAAAAAAGTCGAAAAAGGCTTGCTTAAATTTACTCACGGGAGGTCCTGATGGCTTTTGAAAATGGAAACCCGACTTCTCATCTCTTCGATTTTTTCCGTTGTGTCCCCGAGAATTTCGCAAGAATAGCTGCCAGTTCTATTTTCCACAGGTAAGATATCAAGCATAGCGACTGGACTTTATTTTTTTCCTTCTAGTAAACTTTATACGGATTATTGGGCCAAGCAGGCAAATCAAAGACGAATGAGCAGCGGCGGGTTGATCAGCAGTTTCCAGTTGGTTTTGATTATCTCGGTTTTGCATGGGCTTTTACTGTTACTTTGTAACGTATGAGGTTTGAAGAACTGCTGTGCTCGAAGCTTTTCTATTTAAGCTCTTGCATTCTGCAGTAATACAAATTTTTGAAATTTAACTACCCCGATTTATTTATTTTAAAGCAATTAAGAACTCTTAGTTTAGTTTAGGCGACATCTCATTCTGTTTTGGATGGAGTCTGGAGCTGACTGCTCCCTCAGTTTCGGGACGGCTGACGAAATTGGAGGATGCCTCCTGATCTAGATTATCTTTCAAAAACTGGACCCTGCACAATGGCAAAGTGGGAACACTCTCTTGCAGGAAACAGTGCCGACAGCCTGCCAACTTGGGGATCTATGGCTCGGTTTTTGAAACAAAGGTGCCGTACCCTTGAGACTGTGAATATGGCCTTAGCTCCACATCTGCCAGCGGATCAAGTGAGCCGACGTAGTCCACTTAATAATAGTTCGTGGATGCTCCTTACTCCACCGCCTGCTCCGTGTGCCCTGTGCGGTATCCTGTCCGAGCTTCCACTGAGCGCTACGTGTGGATTTGCTGATTGGAGCCAGCCTGTTTTTTGATCTGCTCTCTCCAACAAGTTTTGACTTTAAAATTACGATTCAGAGCCTGCGTGAGGAGCTGTTATTCAAGGATCATTTCCACTCACAGGAGATAAATAAGTCGCGCCGTATCCGCCAGACAGGTAACAGCGTAATCGATGGACGCCTCAGCTTCGAGTAGGATGCCAAGTTGAAGCAGTCGCTATAGGAGCCGCGCTCCCAGTATGACGAGCAGATGCGAATTATCGAGTCGCTATACGATGATAAAGTCCGTCGTCTATAAGGGGCTACTGCACGCACATCCAACTCTACGCACAAGTCCATTGAAGAGTTGCGCTCGACTCGTGTTCGTATTGACAGTCTAAATGCCAAGACTAACTATTTTGAGCTCATGCGTGAATTGGAGCAGAAACTAGATAACACTCGCAAGCGTCACGACCAAGAGGTGCGAATTATCGAGTCGCTATACGATGATAAAGTCCGTCGTCTATAAGGGGCTACTGCACGCACATCCAACTCTACGCACAAGTCCATTGAAGAGTTGCGCTCGACTCGTGTTCGTATTGACAGTCTAAATGCCAAGACTCACTATTTTGAGCTCGTGCGTGAATTGGAGCAGAAACTAGATAACACTCGCAAGCGTCACCACCAAGAGGTGGCTTAGCTCGAGAAGAAGCCTATCAATACCAGGACCTCGTGGACATCAAGGTCCCTCTGGATTTGGAAATCGCTGTCTACGGCAAGCACTACTATGTGTCAGCCAGTGCCAAAGGCAATGTGGAGTACAAGGAGATCGATCCCAAGGGCAAGTTCGTGAAGCATAAGGGAACAATAAGGACAACGATGGTGGCCATTGGATGCTGGCAGCTGCAGCGTTTTGCTCAACGAGGGCGCTCTTTTGACCACCTACAAGTTCCATCGGTCTGTAAAAACTGATCTGTGTTGCTGTACTAAAGACAGCTGTTAGAACGACAAGGCGGCAAGGTGTCTAGGCTGCTCTTCAAGGTCTTTGTTGAAGGGCGAGACTTCAACGGGGGCAGGGAGTTGGGCCAAGCAGCCAAGGCAAAGACTGATGAGCAGCGGCGGGTTTTTCAGCAGTTTCTGGTTTGTTTGATTATCTCAGTTTCGAATGCGCTTTACTGTTACTTTGTAGCGCAAGCGCTTTTGGGAACTTTGTATTACTGCTGTAGCTTGAAGCTTTTCTAGTTAAGCGGTACTTCTTGCATTCTGCGTGGTTTTGTTGCGGAGTTAATTTGGTTATGATTTGAACTCGTAATAAAAATTTGGAAATTAAACTGCCCCGATTTATTTATTCTAACGCAATTACAAATTCTTAGTTGCTAAACACGGATTATGCGGACAAAGACCAAAGTTTTTTCAAATGCGGTTATCGGTAGCGTGAAAAAAAGAATACAAATGTTAATTTATCTTTAAGATATCCGTTATTGTTTTACACAATTTTAAAATATTAATTTGCCACTGGAAATTTACAAAGCGCCATCTATTGTTAGAGAAAGCTGTTGAGTAACTAAAAGTGGCGTGTGAGGCCTTCTAATTTAAATTTCTTCATAAATAGCGAAATAATGTTCCGATTTACAAAATCTTTGGCAAATCGATAGATATTAACAGAAATAAGTTATACAAGGTCAAACGAAGGCATTCCTAATAATATTATAGACGCCACAGTTTTCCGCGGTTTGTGGGCGTTAGAGTGGGCGTTGCCGGATGAAAACTCGTGACAAGTTGCAGTGGTATTTTTAAAATGCGTTTTCTAAAGCCAATCAACTTCGCTATTGATACTGATCAAGAATATATAAACTTTATAGGGTGGGAAACGCTTCCTTCCTCCTTTTTCAACGAATCAAGTATACCCTTTAACTATACGAGTAACGGGTATAAAAATCTAAGTCTGGGATCCACTAAGCTGGATTAAATGGGATAATTCTCCCTGTACATAATGCAAATAGAAATGCTATGTTATTCATTGCATTTCCTACAATATGGGCTTAACTGAGGCGAAGTCAATCGTATCACATACACTCATATGTATGTAATATATAAACTCATAGGCCGAGGTCTGAAAAGGCCAATTCAATCTTATAATAAAAAATTGGATTTTGATTCCAAAAAAGCCGCAACGATTGTTCTTGATTTATTTTTTGTTCCAAAAAAACTTGTACAACTTATATACATATACCCACTCTACGTTGGGACATACCACGATTACACTTTCTAGCTCTCCCAAAACTTTTAAGACCGGTTCTCGTTTTACCATTCCTTGTTTTAGTTATTGTTTTGTGTAGGGTTGTTGATAGTATATCAATATATCTATATAATTTTCTAAAAATTATATATCGGGATATATTATTATATATCGGGATATTTTGTTTGCCCAAATATCGGAATTCCGATATTTTTGATATTTTTGGATATTTTTTGATATTTTTGACTTCGTTACTCTGAATTCCAAAGAGACATCGAGTGCTTCATGGGAATGCAATCCACTTGAAGTGTGGACATCCCATAGAGCGACTATGACTGGCCTCTAAAAGCTGGCCATGAAGTAGGTAATTACCTCAGATAGTTCGGTGCCTTTAGAGCGGCTGGCGTCCGCCATCAAATGTGTTGTATGGGACGCAAGAAGAAGAGTGACGAACGCACATAAAGGGTGTTCTTAAAATCCCTTGAAACTGAATACTGGTCATATGGTAGCATATGAATATAAAATAATAATACTATTAAAGAAAAAAAAACTTAACTTCTTTTTATTGTGGGCGGGAAATTTTTTTATTTCACAAAAAAAAAATTAATTATGTCATTTGATTTAAATATGATTGAATGTATTTTATGTATTATCATTTTCTTTTTTGATAAGAAAATTTTAAATTTTTAGATCTTGGTTTAAGCCTTCTTGAGTATCCCAATAAAGAATGGTCGCTCAAGGTAAGGTAGTCTGGCGGAATCGGTTATATATAACCGATTATATTTCCGTTTTGAGTTATCGTACCTTAAGGACCACTAACAACGAAGGTAGTTCCTTCCACCGTATTACTTAACGACGTCTAACTGGCGCCCTACACCCGGTCACCTACGAAGGCGCTGCATCCCGGAGAGCCCTCCGATGACCAAACATCTGCGCCTCCATAAATCTGCGCCTGGCCAGGAGACCACGTTTGACTCAAGCCCCGCCGGCCTCGTCACATAATCCGCCGGCCTGGTTACATATTCCGCCGGCCTGGTTACATAACCCGCCGGCCATTTCAAGGCGCCACCGAACGGTACTCCTCAGTCGATCGGGAAGAGGCCGTTCACCGGACGTTGACCCCAGCACCATGGTGACCCCCATTATATCATAACCTAATTGGCACCCAACTGTAAACAAATTCCATAATCACAAGGAGAAACTGTAAGTGGTCTGTTTAAATTTAATACAGCTTCAAAGAAAAAGAGAGAAATACACTAGCAAACGTAATTTTTCGTTGAGGAAATTTTTTATTTTATTTTTGCATAAATAATAAATAGCAATTGTGACCGGTCCGTGTGGCCTAGAATAAAGGCATATAAATAAATGAATACGAATTAAATTAAATTTTGAAATATTAAAATATATATTTTAATGAACATTTTTGGAGTAAATTTTGTTTAAAGTGAAAAAAAACTATTTGAATATTATTTCTTATTAAAATTAATACTTTTGCAGATACTTTTATATTTTATTTTTAGTTTGCTAAGATAATGTTATTCGAATTAGATTATTCGGCCTTTCAGTGAATGTGAAGTGTCAACCACCTAGGTTAGTCTTGATGAGCGTCCGGGGCCCATATAGAGAAGTGAAACGGTAATTTGAAAGTGAAAGTGAAGAAGATGGGACGAAGGTAGCGCAAGTAAGCCCGACATGCAGAACAGTTTAAGCTTTGCCTTCGACATAGGCAGATAAATCGAAGTAACGGGCGCTGCTGGCTCTAAGACAATGCTTATATTTCTTTAGTATACCAATTAAGAGCGGTCGCTCAAGGAAAGTTACTCTGGCGGAAGCCGTTATTTTTCCGAAAGATTTTATTTTAATGACATTAAATACAACAAGCTTAGAGCACTCCCAGCTCTATTGAACGGAGTTTGGTCTTCGATGTTTAACATTGTTCGGTGTTAACCTTGTTGTCTTGGGAGGGGTTGAAGTATTAACATCTGGAACGGTGGCTGTGGGTGTTTTTTTGGTGGGTTTTCTTCTTTAAGAACCTTGCAGTATAGCAGGGGAAAAATCTATTCTCAGTGCATCGATTCTTTTCGATCGCTTAGAAAAACACATCGATTAAACCGTTATTATATTTTTTTTAATCATGGATCTCAATGAAAATCTTCTAAACTATTAGTAAACAAAACTACATTTGTATGAATTTAATAAAAAAAGAATTAAATAAGAAAATACAAATATCAGATGAATTTTAATAACATAAGAACGAAATATAAGTATTAAATTTCAATCTCTAGCATTGCAAAACAAGTACTAAACACTGAATGAGAGAATATATACCTGAAATTCTATAAAAAATATTAAATTTTTCTCCCATAATAAAAATATGTTAAATCGAGAGATAAATTCACAATTTCAATTAAATTAGTCTTAGGGCACGTTTTGTTTCTCTCTTATTCACAGTAGTGGAATTTTTCTTAAAAATGGATTTGATACATCGATTGTTTTAAAACCGGATCTATGCATCGACCGAAAAAGATGAATCGATGTCGACATCGATTTTTTCTCAACTCTAGTTGTATACCAATTATATAAAGTATGGAGACTTAATTTTTAGTGATTTCTTTATTAATTTATTTATAATTTGGTATGCCTAAATTGTAAAAAAAATTGGTAAATATAGCAAAAAGAATACTTTATCGTTAAATTAAAAAAATAAGTCCAGAAGGAACGAGGTCGTCAAAAAATTTTTGTTGTGATACAAATATGTACAGTTAGTCAATAAAGTATTCGTTGTGATGGTACTGCATGATCAAGTGGATTTATTTTCTTAATGAAAGAGTAAAAAATGGTTTACTTAAGTTTTTGTTTTAAATTAATCATTATTTTTTAAATATAACAAGAAATTTTAAAAAAACGAGGTCCATTGCTGCGTTTTTCATAGAAAAACAAAAAAAAAATAGCTAAGACATCTCTCGAGATGTATGTTCATATGTATACCCATTTTGAAATTTAAAACCATTAAAAAACTGCAATATTCTCTGACGCACCCTAGCAACAAATACTTTATTGACTAACTGTATGTATGGCTGCTAAATATTCTCTTTATAGTAATATACTGGGTATGTAGATACATATGTATGTCTGTATATTTTGAACTTAAACGAAAAGAAAATGGTTAAAAGTAACTTTAAAAACTAAATTAAAAATGGTATAGTAAAGCTTATTACCTTTTCATAGGTATGTACATATGTATATATTAGGACTTTATTTAAAATTAAAAGAGAAACCAATGAAAAACGCGCAATTTGTCGTTACTTCAATATTTATTTTATTCATAGTAGTTACCTAGAAATAACTACTTTTTCTAGAAAACAAACATATCCATCCCATCATTTAAGTGTTTTAACATATTTTGAAATTTTTTCGGGATATTTGGGTTAATTCAGTCCTAATAACGGGTGATTTTTTAAGAGTTAAATTTTTCGTTCTCGAGGCACTAGTTGGTAATGGCATCTAAACGTCATAAGTCTAATTCTTGCTCTTCAACAATTCGTTCTGTTGTCACCAAATTTTGCACTAAAATTACCTTGTTGGATATTAAACAATTGACTAAGTTGAACTGGGTTGAGCCCCACAGGCCAGACAGCTTGTGAAACAATAGACATGTTGAAATATAAATTTGTTGAGAAGCTTATGTCACGAAATGGCCCTGTAATTTGGCCACCCAGATCACGCGATTTAACGCCCCTTGAGAATATTTTGTGGGGTTATGTTAGGGTTTAGTCTATGTAGACAAGCAGAACAAGTTTAACGCCTTACATGATAAGGCGAAAAAGTGACGCCAAATTGGACTTAGAATTTACATGAAACTATTTAAAAAATGTAAATGGCAAAGGCCAATTTATGTATATATACCAATACAAATTCTGATTCCATGATGCTATATATCTATATCTATGAAAAGGTAATTAAATAAGCTTTTTATTTTAAATATATAAGAAGCCGATTATTAAAGTTATCCACTGTAAAAACCATATATACATACATATATATGTCACATACTTCTAGCTTCTTCAGACACATGTATTCGTATATGTATAGAACCTGTAAATGTGATACCAATTCAGATAACTGAAAAGTTGTGCTTTTCTCTAGGACACAACAATGTTTTCTCGGTTGAATTTGCTGAGGTCTACACGTCACTACGTTGTACGGGCTAGATGTGTAACATCAAGTTTTAAGTCCCTATCAACATTTGTAAAGACATCTGCTGCTAAAGCTAAGAAACCCAAATTATTACATAGGCAGGTTATTGCGCCGCATGTAAGTTATAAACGTAATAGCAGGTATACCGAGGGAAATGTATATCATGGTTTTCGGTGCGAACGTGTTGAGCATGTTTCTGAATTTGATCTTACATCCCTATACGCTACGTCATGAAGGAACTGGAACGGAGTTTTGGCATATCGACCGGAAATGACGCAAATAACGTATTTTCTATAAATTTTCGAACAACTCCTTTCGATTCTACTGGACTTTCTCATATTTTGGAAGCACTTATCGTTATGCGGTTCAAAAAAGTATCCTGTCCGGGATCCATTCTTTAAGATGATTAACCGCTCGGTAGCAACGTTTATGAATGCGATGACAGGTCCGGACCATACTATATACCCTTTTTCCCACTATGAATGAGATAGATTTTAGGAATTTGCAGCGAATTTACTTGGATGCTGTCTTCAGGTAAGCTCAAAATTAAAGACCTCGATTGGTATATATTTATACTTTTTTACGTAGGCCAAATCTTACCTATTTGGATTTTCTTCAAGAGGGATGGAGGCTGGAAAACAAAGATATACATGATCAAAGCTCACAGCTTGTTATAAAAGAGTAGTTTATAATGAAATGAAGGGTGTCTTTTCTGAAAATGCAGAAGCTTTCAGTCAAAAACTTCTCAATAATTTATTTCCTGGCCACACGTATGGCCATGTGTCTGAGGAAATCCTTTGGATATACCTAAATTAAATCACACTGATTTGATTGAGTTCCACAAAAAATATTATCACCCAAGGTAACTCTCGGATATATTCCTACGGAACATTTGATCCAACTAAAACTCTTGAACTTCTCGATAAGGAGTACTTATCAGAAGAATGTTGGATCGACATCTCATACAGTCGAATACCTCAGCAAAAGCGATGGACAGAGCCCCGTAATGTACACATCTCTGGTAGGCTAGAATAATATGCGGCGCCGTAACTGGACCCAGGCAAAGCCAAAACGCTAGTGCTCCTCTTGATGTGGATGCGGACCAACATACAAGAGAATTCTTGAACTACACGTTCTGTCTGAGGTATTGCCGCCGGGACTAAACCTCGGCATTCTACAAGAGTCTTATTGAACCAAATTTTCCGAAGTTACAAACTTCAAAGTACGGGATATTCATCAGGGTAATAAGGATACAACTTTTGCAGTGGGACTACAAGACGTTCGAGTTGAAGACTTTTCTAAATTCATCGACATTTTGCTAAAACAGTTTCTAACGCTATGAAGGAAGGGGCTGGATTCGCAGCATGTTGAAAGTGTTTAACACAACCGTGAGTTGTCACTAAAACACCAAAGTCCCCATTTTTAAATCACCTTGTTGTTCAATTCCACGGCCTTGTGGAATCATGAAGGCGACGTAGTGAGTAACCTCCGTCAGATATGATGTCCGTCGGCGAGAAAGCCTAAGCGAAGACAATAGGCATTTCCAAAACAAATAGAGAAATATTTCATCAATAACACTCCATAGACTTTTATATTAACTATGTCGCCTGATGAGTTATACGAGGACAACTTAAAAAGGCTGAATTAGAGTTGCTAGAGCACAAAGTAAAGACCCAATAAAGAAAAGTTACAAAAAAAATTTGAGAATGGGTTAACCTTGGATGCATTTCAAAAGGCTAAATCAAATATCGAAATTTTACCGTGTCTTACAATGAGTGATGTGAGAGAGTCACCCAAATGGCCAAAGTTGTTTTATTCAAAAATATTCATAATATAAAGACCCAGATTTGCACAGTTTCAACAAATGATATGGGTACATATTTAAAGTGTTTGTTCAATATATCAGATTTAAATGATGAAGAAATACAGCTTTTTGCCGTTGTTTGCAATGTTGTGAGTGCTATGGGTACTGCGAAGTATAATTATCGGGAGTTCGATACTCGTTCTTTTCAAAAACCGGTGGTATCGATTTGGAGTTGAATTTGATTGAAGATGAAGGATGCAGCTAGTTACAAACTCAGGTAATGATGACCACCCATGCACTAGATAAAAAATGTTCCCGAGATGTTTTGCTTATGCCAAGAGTTATTTCAAAATTTTAAATTTGACAATTTTGTTCATCTCAAGATGCTTATTGAAAACTATATATCCAATACGTCTGTAGGAGTGGTAAATTCTGGTCATTTATATGCTATGTTAGAGCGACGGCATTAGTTAGTAACGCTGGGAAATTAAAGTCCCAATTATCCGGTGTAGAATCATATAGCATTCATGAAAAAATACGTACAACTATCTAAAATTCCGGAAATTGCTCTGGTAAATTAACACAACTGGACCAAAGGTGTTTAACAAGTCTAATGTGCAGGGGTCCATTAACAGTTCAAAGTATTTTCTGCCATCGGCT